>NC_088214.1:5401222-5536273 GCF_036934945.1 Oncorhynchus masou masou
TCTTGGTTGACAGCGTTGGGGGATGGGTAATGTAGTCTTGACTCTTGGTTGACAGCGTTGGGGGATGGGTAATGTATTGATGGTCATGTTTTTTTTTGTCTTTGATATTTATGAATCTTAGTTTTGTATGTTTATATAGTTATGATTATTTATTTGTGCTGTTCCAAAAGTTTGAATAATAATGACAGTTAGTGCATTATGGTGTGTTTTTTTGTATGTTGGGGTGCGCCAAGTGGGGGGTTCACCACTGCTTAGGACGACTGGTTCGGTGATGGTGGTTTTAACTAAAGTAACTATGAAACCAGGAATTGTGACTGTAGTAATTATTTTGTGATGGAAACCAAGGCTTTTTGAAGGTTTCGCATCTCTCACCAAATTATGCCAAAAAACAGCTCATGACTCAGGTCCTCTTTTCAGTTCACAATGCACATTAGTGACATCTTCTGGTCAGCAACTAAAAGCAGTGTATGATCATCTAATGTTTTCTTTCTCCACTGTTTTAATCCAAACTGTAGTTCCTCAACATAAAATGACAACTCCTAATAACAACAATGGACTCTGTGGCATTACTTAGGATTGTAACATAGTGCACTTAACAACCACATGAGTCATTTTTTATGAAGTGCGGTGTTCCGCAGTTTAGCCACCCAGGGGAGACTCATCGAGTCCTCGTGACAGAAGGAGTCGACAGCACAAGGCGATGTCTCCCTCCGCTGAACGTGCCGTGAAGGTTCAGAGCCCGACGGGCTCTCCGGAGAGGAATAATTGAGGATGATTATGGTTGGTGAGTAATCAAGGGGCTAATTGCTTACCAGTTGCACGAGGCCCATAAAGCTGCCAGAACGGCAGCACATGGGGGCGGTAATTGGGGAAGAGAGGTTACTCCTGCATAGTTGAGGGCAGTACCAGAGTTAACGGAGGGAGTTGGGTTTCGTTCTCCACTGGATACAGCAGGAGCCCAGAGAAGTCCTTTTTGTTTCTTATTTAAATAAACACCCTTGAAACTGAGCTAATGCAATTCTGTCTGTATCCGATATGTGTAAACGTCTCGACCAAAACCCCTGGTCTTCCACAGAAGGTATCTTCATTTTTAGTCAAGTATGACAATTGAGTTATTTTTCCTCCACCACATCTACAGCATGTTGACGTAGTCTGATCACCAGAGATGATGTGTAATCCAGTCTGTTTCTTGAGAACTTTGTTCTGAGAATTTCACCATAATCTCCAGTGTTCCCTTTCAATTGCTACCACGGTTATGCGTATGCCTTACTCTTTATTTATTTTATGAAATGTTTCAATATGGGCCTTTCCGTATACTGTAGGTCAATATCCCCTCCAAGTGTAAAGTGTTAATTTTTTATTTTCGGCATCCATAGCTCAGTCTATGAATTTCAAATTGGTTGCATTTCTCCAGCCCCATCACTCATCTGTTTACCAAAATACGTGATATTTGTTGTTGGAATCCCAGAATACAATATGGTACAAATTACAATATTTTTATGGTATGAACAAACTGTTTGCTGAGTAATAAGTCCACCGTCACAAGAGGTATGTAGGCCTACATGTTTTTAATCAACAATCATTTTCACCATAAAAATCATATTTTATGCAACACAGGAAAATGATATAAGATGTTTGTCTTGTTTATTCAGCGACTTCTTCTCTTGTTTATTCAGCAACTTCTTTGCCCTGTAAAAAAAAGACAAATCTGTACTCATGAGTGTGTTTACACTTGGAAAGAGTATAATGGATCCAGCATTTAAGATTCAGCCTTAATCTAGTATTTTTTGCGTTACATGAAATGTGCTTATTAGCAGTCTGAAATACCTACATGATAGTGAGTGTTAAAGGTCAATATTGATTTCTGTGAAGACTGAATCATAGGTGGTGTTGATGTGGTCATATCTGAGCATGAGTCAGATGTAGAATTTGTAGCAGCTCTGTACCTTTCCAGTGCTGCGAGATTTGGCTCTGAGCTTGTTGACTTGAGTCTCAGCGATGTCAGCACGCTCTTCAGCCTCCTCCAGTTCATGCTGAACCTTCCGGAACTTAGACATGTGGCCGTTGGCTTGTTCCTCCTGTGTGAGGAACAGAGAGGGAGAGCACAACATTCAACATGTGAAGCTTCAGGTAGCAAATGAATATGATTTTTAAAAGTATTTTCAGTTTCTATTTCTATTTGTATATGACAAATTTAGGATTGCAAAGTATGTAGGGAGATAGATGATACAGTAGAGAAAGTGATTGTTGGGATGGGGGATCAAACCACTCCCTCCAGGGACGTAAAGTGCCTAACTCCCCTTTGATTACGTCACAATATATAGTCTTACAAATTAGGATTTAAATGGATTGAAATGTTATTTTTTTGTCAACGATCTACACAAACTGCTCTGGAATGACAAACTGGATTCCAATAAATTAAAAAATAATGAAAAATAGAACAATGTCTTTGTCTATGGCAATTGTATGGCTGTGTGCTCAATTTGATACACCTATCAGCAATGGATGTGGCTGAAATATTTGAAGGGGCGTCCACATACTTTTGCATGTGTATAAATATATATATATAAAAACAAAATATATATATGTAGCCCCCGAGTCAATATAAATATTTTTGGGTCCGTCTCTGAGAGCTTAACACACCTGGACCGTTCAATATTAGCCCATTATTACTTCAAAATTCGATTTGGATGTTAATCACTGCTAGATAGACATATTTAAGTCTCACCATAGACTTCCAAGCAGATTTAAGTCAAAACTGTAACTTGGCCAATCAGGAACATTCCGGGTCTCCCTGGTAAGCAAATCCAGTGTAGACTTGGCCTTGTGTTATGGGTTATTGTCTTGCTGAAAGGTGAATTCATCTCCTAGTGTCTGGTGAAAAGCAGACTGAACCAAGATTTTCCTCCAGGATTTTGTCTTTGCCAAGCTCATGCTGTTCTTTTGTACTGAAAAACTCCCCAGTCCTTGCCGATGACAAGCATACCCATAACATGATGCAGCCATCACCGTGCTTGAAAATACTATGCTTTTTTTGCGTTATTACTTTAGTGCCTTCTTGATGGGCAAAAAATGGTTGAATCAATGTTGTTTATACAACCCCAAAAAAGTGATGATGTTGACTCAACATGGAAAACTGATTTGATTTGCAACAAGTAATCAACGTAACGGCTTTTTGTCTTTTTTTCAACCAAGATTTTACCTTAATTCATAGAAGTGGTGACATTTGTTGGTGATTTCACGTTGAATTCAGTTAGTTGACAACTCAACCAAATTCAAAACTAGACCAAGAAATGTCTGTGCCCTGTGGATTGTTGCAAAAAGGATGCATGTTTTGGAATATTTTTATACTGGACAGGCTTCCTTTTCACTCTGTCATTTAGGTTAGTAAAGTAACTATAATGTTGCTGATCCTGCCTCAGTTTTCTCCTATCACAGCCATTCAATTTGGTAACCGTTTTAAACTCGCCAATGCCCTCAGGATAAAATGACTGATCGGTTTCCTTCCTCTTCGGCAACTCTGTTAGGAAGGATATCTGTATCTTTGTAGTGACTGGGTATATTGATACAACATTGAAAGCCTTGTTAAAAACTTCACCATGCTCAAAAGGACACTCAGTGTCAGCTTTCTTCAGCTTACCAATCAGTGCCCTTCTTTGCGAAGCATTTGAAAAGCATAAACTAAAATGTTGTAATGTCTCCTAGGGAAGAAATATGCTTTTGAATGTATGCTTTCAGAGTATTTGACTAATGAAGGCTGCTCACCGCTTCCTCAGCCTGTCTCTTGTAGGCCTTCACTTTCATCTGCAGCTTATCTACCAGGTCCTGAAGTCTGCCAACGTTCTTCTTATCCTCCTCAGTCTGTGGGAGAAGATCAAAGAATCAAAGCCCAGTAGATGCATACACAAACCTGTTTGTGTCTACCCACAGGGCAAAGGCATCAATTCAACATCTATTTCACATTGGTTCAACGTATTTTCAATGAAATGACGTGGAAACGATGTTGATTTAACCAGTGTGCTCAGTGGTAAGTGTTTGAACAAGGTGCTTTCTCTTACCTGGTAAGTGAGCTCCTTGACTCTGCGCTCATACTTGCGGACTCCCTTGACTGCATCTGCACCTCTTCTCTGCTCAGCCTCCACCTCAGTCTCGAGCTCACGAACCTTGTTTGGAAGAAATTAACGTAGCCATTTGTTTGAGGGGGGTGAAATCAGATGTAACAAATCAAAACAGAGGTATATTGTTCTACTCAGTCAAGGAGGCAAAATTGTTGTCTAATTGAAGGGTCTGTAAAGATAACAGCTGTTCATTATCTTGGTGGGTTATTGAGAGAAAAAGTCATTACACAATGGTCCTGAGTATGTTATCAAATACATTTCCAGAAATCAGTCTTTCAATATGTCCTAATCCACCCTGCTGGTAACTCACCCTGGACTCCAGTTTCTGGAGCTGCTTCTTGCCTCCCTTCATGGCCAGATTCTCAGCCTCATCCAGTCGGTGCTGCAGGTCCTTGACTGTGATCTCCAGGTTCTTCTTCATCCTCTCCAGGTGAGAGCTGGTGTCCTGCTCCTTCTTCAGCTCCTCAGCCATCATGGCCGCCTGGAATGGTAGTTTGTTTAATTTATCCACCATTTGGCACCAATCATAACACCCAACTGAGATCTTTGTTGTGGTAAACCAGCCCAGCAACCATTGGCCCTTGGTGACAAATCAAGTGGATGTAATTCAATAGATCATAAGGACTCACATCAGTGATGGCCTTCTTGGCCTTCTCCTCTGCGTTCCTTGCCTCCTGGACGATGTCGTCCACCTCTCCCTGCACCTGCACCAGGTCAGTCTCCAGCTTCTTCTTGGTGTTCAGAAGGCTGGTGTTCTGGAGGATGAAACAAAACCATTTGTTTGAATCTCAAGAGAACTTACAACGCAGAAGAGGTATGCTTGGTTGAGTTTATTGAGAAATGGCTTGGAGCCGTACCTGGGAGTGCAGCAGTCCAACGCGCTCGCTGGCATCTACCAGCTCAGTCTCAGCCACTTTGCGGCCTCTCTCAGTCTGCTCCAGAGCAACTCTTAGCTCCTCAATTTCAGCCACCATCAGACCGTTCCTGCGCTCCACCATGGCTACCTGCTCCTTCATGTCCTCTGAGGCACGGACAGCGTCATCAAGGTGCAATTGGGCATCCTGGGGTTCAAAATAGCATAGGTTCATTAGGACTTGTGGAAGTAGAGGCGATAGGATTTGTGATAGAACTGTTCATTGGTAAGAATTTCCCCAATATCCCTACCTTTCTACAGTATATTAGTCAACACTATTCAATTTCTCTGTTCTATTCTTTTCTACAGATTCACAAACAAATCCCTCCCCATGTTCAGATGTTTGAGCCTGATATCCCGGTCCCTTTACCTTGAGCAGTCCCTGGACGTTCCTCAGCTGTTTCTGGGCCTCAGCGGCCTGCCTGTTGGAGTGGCTCAGCTGGATCTCCATCTCGTTCAGGTCTCCCTCCATCTTCTTCTTCACCCTCAGGGCGTCATTCCTGCTCCTGACCTCAGAGTCCAGGGTGCTCTGCATGGAGTCAATCATCCTCTGGCTGTTCCTCTTCATCTGCTCCATCTCCTCGTCCTTCTCAGCCAGCTTCCTGTCCACCTCACCCTTGATCTGGTTCAGCTCCAGCTGAACACGCAGAATCTTGGATTCCTCGTGCTCCAGTGTTGCCTGGACAAGGAGAAGCAGTCGGGTAAATTGTGTTCAACGCATTTGGATGTGAATAACACAAGGAATTACATATGTATAACTACAATAAACACAAATATGGGGAGCATTGAACTGTAGCTGGCATTGGCTATTGTTACACTGCTTTTCCCATCAAACAGCTGCAGTTTGTACCTCCGCCTCCTCCAGAGCGGTCTGAATCTCTGACTTCTCTGTCTCCACGGTCTTCTTGGCCTTCTCCAACTCATGGATGCTCTTGCCAGTCTCTCCAATCTGCTCAGTCAGGTCAGAGATCTCCTCTGCACACACAAGCACAGGAGCAGTTTAGACTTGTGAGATTTTCAGTGGATATCTCCAATGCGCTGAAGTTGACATTGAGGGTGCGTTCGTAAATTCACTCTGGCTACCCACTCCGATTTCAGAGCACTCTCGTCTGCGTGTGCCAGAGCACAGAATAATTGATGAATTGATGAATGCTCAACACCCTTTGAAGATGGTCGATGTCAGTAAACATCGGCAATAAAGCGTATTTAAATTGTTGCCAGCAGCACAGTTACAGTCACCAACGCTCTGGATAACAGGAAAACAGCCTAACCAGCTCTGCTAGGGTGAGTAACATGGTCAGAGTGAGGTCTTCTCTCATTTGTGTCTGGAAATAGCTAGCCAACGTTAGCCAGTTAGTTTGGATGCTTGACTGCTGTTGTGAGGTCAGAACGCTCAGATTAAACCTACTCGTAGGGCAGTGTCCAGTGTGTGCTTTGAACTCTCCGAGAGCATTAAGCTATGAATTTACAAACGCCCAGAGCGCACTCTGGCACTCCAGATGGAATTTACGAAAACACCTTCAATCATAATAATTAAATAATTAATCAGCACTTCATACAGTCTTGCAAATCCAATTGCCCCCACTTCCTTGGGCTGTTCAAAGGAATACCGATAACAAGTTAAGTTTTTATTTTATTTTATACCGTTCTAAAATGGTGTAATAGAAATTTGGATGGTTACAGTTTCCAAAATTTTCAAACCGCTAGTCAAACATGAGCCAAGTAAAACTGCTGTCAAATGCTCACGTTGCAGGTTCTTGTTCTCTCTCTTCAGAGTCTCCAGATGATCCAGAGCCTCCTCGTAGGAGTTCTTCAACTTGAAGAGTTCAGTGCTCATAGAGCGAGCCTCCTTCTGAGCTCCTTCCAGCTCAGCCTGACCCTCCTCGTACTTCTGCTTCCACTCTGCCAGGACCTAGGCGAATCCATGGGATTTTCATTAGAAGTAATTGATGAAGAGTTTTAAATCAGAAAAATGCTACAATTATACCACAATTGATCATATAGCAGACAGAAAATGTCAACCTAGCGTGAGGTTTATTTATTTTCACCTTGTCAAAGTTACGCTGCTTCTTGTCTAGGTTGGCGGCCATGGCGTTGGCTCTCTCAACGTCAATCATGAGGTCCTCCACCTCTCCCTGCAGCCTCTGCTTGGTCTTCTCCAGGGAGGAGCACTTGGAGTTGGTCGCCTCAATGGTCTCCTCAGCGTCCTGCAGACGCTGGGCCAGCTTCTTCCTGTTTGACGACAGAGGGTGTAGGAATGTTACATATGGACCCTCACCATCCACACCCTATATTTGAGTTGTTGCTGTTGCGTGTGACTCACTTGGCCTCCTCCAGCTCCTCTGTGCGCTGGATGGCATCAGTTTCATACTTAGTCCTCCACTGAGCCACCTCACTGTTCGCTTTGGACATGCCGCGCTGCAGCTCTGCCTTGGCCTCCTGCTCCTCCTCAAACTGCTCTCTCAGGAGATCACAGTCATGGCGGGCAGACTGGACACCGTGGGCCAGGGCGTTTTTAGCCTGTGAAAGAGAAAGACAAAGAGATATTAGAGAGATAGTACAGCAAATGACAGTAGAAGTCTCTGAGGGTGGTGTAGTCACCATCTATCTATATGAAGATATGGCTATTATCTCTGTGGTCGGTAGTGTCCGTTTTATGTCCCTTACCTTGACCTCCTCCTCAATCTGCCTCTTCAGCTCCTCCACCTGCTGGGTGAAGGCCTGTTTTCCTCTGGTCAGCTGAGACACAAGGGCTTCCTTCTCCTCCAGCTGGCGTCCAAACTCACCTGCAGGGATAGAGGGATACCTTGTTAATGGGGTCTCTGACCTCCTAAGATTGAAAATATATTTTTAGGTATCATAGGGCATTGTGATGTGGTGAATAGTACACTAGAAACTATTGTGGACTGGACTATTGTGATATATCCCACAATACATGTTATTGTGTTTTACTGAAAGAAAGCATCAATTCGTTGTTCATTGTTGATGATGATACCATTTTCTGTCAGGAGTCTGGCCCTCTGTCCGCTGATGTCGTTGACCTGGCGAACATTCTCATCATTCTTAGTCTTGAGCTCACTCAGCTGGTCCTCAAGAGTACGGCACATCTTCTCCAGATTGCCCTGTTAGTGAAATATGTTCCACCGTGACTTTATATATTGGACTCCTGTCAGCTGCAGTTCTCTTGAATGGTAATGTATTTTCACCCTCCTCAACGCTGCTTGATCAAAATATCACTACTCACCTTCGCCTTGGCGATGGCCTCCATGTTGCTGGAGAGGTCATCAATCTCCATCTTGTACTCGCTCTTCTCCTTCTCTAGCTTCTGCTTGACGCGTTGCAGGTTGTCGATCTGCTCCCCGAGCTCAGCCACACTGTCGGCCTGCTTCTTGCGCAGAGCGGCGGCTGTGGCCTCATGCTGCAAAGTGGACTCTTCAAGATCACGACGCATCTTCTGGAACTCAGCCTCACGCTTTTTGTTCATATCAATCTGAACAGCAGTGGCGCCTCCGGCCTCCTCCAGCCTCTCGCTGATCTCCTCAAGTTCCCTGGAGAGATCGGCCCTCTGCTTCTCAACCTTAGCCCTGGCAGCACGCTCAGCCTCAATTTCCTCCTCCAGCTCCTCAATACGGGCCTAGAACAGAGGGCAGGAGCAGGAGGAATTAACACTACAATGCAGTTGAAATGATTGAATGTGTTCACACAAAGCCAGTTCCACTAATATATTCAGTAGAAACTTTCCCATGCAGGAACCAAAACCACAACGGTAAGAAGCACCATCTTTACAATGGTAAGAAGGACCAGTAAGAAGCACCATCTTACATCCTACTGAGCCATCAGAAGCCACCAGGAAAAATGTGTGCTACCAGATTAATTGTTTTCAGGAAATGAAGGAAATGATTCAGGTGTTGGCTTTCCTGTACTGGAGCTGAGATCCTGTACTGTACCTGGAGTTCCTTGATCTTCTTCTGCAACTGAGCTCCCAGAGACTGTTCATCCTCAACCTTGCTGAGGAGCTGGCTGGTCTCAAACTCCTTTCTAAGAAACACGTAGATTGCAGAGTTTTGGTTCGATATTGTAAAGAGAGAGTATCATACCATTCAGTTTTCTTTCAAGAATTACGTGCAAATGGTCATTCATAATTACAAGAATTAGTCAGGAACAACTATTGTTTTGATCAATATGTCAGGTAGTACTGTGTGTTTACTTCTTGATTTTCTCATCGGCTTGCTGCTTGTCATTCTCCAGGTCCATTATGGACTCCTGGGCCAGTTTCAGATCTCCCTCCAGCTTTCTCTTGGCTCTCTCAAGATCCATACGGAGCTTCTTCTCTTGCTCCAGAGAACCCTCAAGCTATAAGTTAAAAACACATATTGTTCAAATCTTAACAACTGAAGATAATATCATCTCACATACTATCATGGCCAAAATGTCAAACTTCTCTCACGTCGTCCACTTGCTGTTCCAGCTTTGTCTTGGCCTTGGTCAGAGTGTTGACTTTGTCCTCCTCTGACTGCAGGTCGTCCAGTGTCTGCTGGTGGGCCTCTTGGAGGGCTTTCTTCTCCTTGGTCAGCTTGGCAACACTCTCATCCAAAGACGCCATCTCTTCTGTCAGGTTTTTAACCTGAAACCCGCCAAACAAATCGAGTCTTTAAAGGAGAGATTTAGTTTGATATATATTGCATTCATTTAAATTATATTAGAAAAGGGTCACCAAGTACAGTACCACATATTCAACACTAGATGGCATTGTACACCATGCCAGTGTACTGAATGGAATTCATAAACGAGGGGGGAACGTGCAATGAGTGTGGGGATTACTCCGCAACTGAAAATCAACTATTTTTCATTTTTCCTGCACCCACAATACGTCTTGAATTCCATTTCTGTTAAGCTATGTTTCGAGTTGATCATTGTTTAGTGGTTAGACTGTCACTGGTAAAAACACGAGACCTTGTTTTCAGTGGCGTGCTTCTCCTTCTCCACTTTGGCTAGGGTGAGCTCCAGGTCATCAATGTCCTTCTTTAGCTCAGAGCACTCGTCCTCCAGCTTCCTCTTCTTGGCAGTCAACTCAGCATTCATCTCCTCCTCATCCTCCAGCCTCTCAGTCATCTCTTTGAGTTTGGCCTCCAGCTGGATCTTGCTCTTGATGAGCCCCTCGCACCTTTCCTCAGCATCATTCAGACTCTCACCTTCCTGGTTTCAGAACAGGAGAAAAAACTCAGAGGCCTCACTTTGTGTATCAAAAAATAGACTTAATTTAGTCAGAGATCAGAGCAAATCAATATAAATTCATGAAATATATTTTTAACGTGAGCTATAAAAATGTGGGAGTTAGCCACATACTTCACAGTGTGCGTGTTTGCTTATTGATGTGTGTGTAAATATGCCTTTACGAGGGTCGTTTGTCACTCACAGATGCGACTTGGAGAGCCAGGTCTGCCCTCTCCTGCGCCAGGGCCACTAACTTCTCCTCCAAATGCTTCTTGGTGGCCAGAGCCTTGGCCAGGTCTGTCTTCATCTTCTCATAGTTCTCCTTCATGTTGGCCAGCTCCTTCTCAGTCTCAGCGCTCTGCAGCAGGGGCTTGATCTTAAAGTACAACTTCATCCATGGCCAGGTTTTCACATTCATGAATGAGCGGATGTTGTACTGGATGGAGAAGATGGACTCTCTGGTCGACAGAAAGGATAGAGTGGCATGCTTATTTAAAAACAAATCTTTATTCAACTAGGCAAGTCAGTTAAGAACAATTTCATATATTCAATTATGGCCTAGGAACAGTGGGTTAACTGCTTTGTTCAGGGGCAGAACGACAGATTAGAACCTTGTCTGCTCAGAGATTCGATCTTTCATCCTTTCGGTTACTAGTCCAATGCTCTAACCACTAGGCTACCTGCCACCCCACTATATTCTGGTATACAGTTGAGGAATTGGGCTTGAGAAATGTAACAGGCATGGTCATGTTTAAAATATTTACCAAACAAAAAACTTTTTTTTTCAAAGTTTAATTAAAACTTGTTGAGGATAGGGGGCAGTATTTTCACTTTGGATTAATTGCGTGCCCATAGTGAACTGCATCAAACTCTGTCCTAGATTGCTAATATATGCATATTATTATTACTATTGAATAGAAAACACTCTGAAGTTTCTAAAACTGTTTGAATGATGTATGTGAGTATAACAGAACTCATAGGGCAGGCAATATTCCAAACAAGAAGTGAAATTCTGAAAGTTGGGGCAACTTTGACGTCATCGCCCCCTCCTTTCCCAACAATATATGGATCTGGAAGCACTTCATACGCCTTCCACTAGATGTCCCCATTCAGTAGAAAGTGTAATGGAGCATTTGCTGTGAACTTTGACCTAATGGGAGGGAAAATAGTCAGTGTCCCGACAGAATGCCATTTTGCTGTGACGCATTTCTCTATGGGTGCTACGGCTGTTCCATTCGGCCCCAGATGAAAACGTATGATCCGGTTGGAACGTTATTGGATATATATGAAAATAACATCCTGAAGATTGATTCTCTAACTTAGTTTGACCAGTTTATTCGACCTGGAATATATCTTTTGGAAGTTTTCGTGCGAGTTATCTTGGACCAGCAGTCCAAGATAAGTTTTTGGGCACGTTAGCTGAAAGTGATAGCAAATGCAGCTACTTGGACACTAGTATTGGACATTATGGAACAAAACAATGATTTATTGTGGAACTAGGACTCCTTGCACTACATTCTGATGAAAGATCATCAAAGGTAAGGGAATATTTATGTTGTAATTTCGTATTTCTGTTGACTCCAACATGGCGGTTATGCCTGAGCGCCGTCTCAGATTATTGCAATGTTAGGCTTTTTCCGTAACGTTTTTATAAAATCGGACACAGCGGTTGCATTAAGAACCAGCGTATCTTTAATTATATGTAGAACATGTATCGTTAGTCAAAGTTTATGATGAGTATTTCTGTTATCTGGCGTTGCTTTCTATAATTCCTCCGGATATTTTGGAGGAATTTCTGAACATGGCATCAATGTAAACCGAGATTTGTGGATATAAAAATGCATATACATAAACATAAATGTACTGTGTAACATGTCATATGACTGTCATCTGATGAAGATTTTCAAGAGGTTAGTGATTCATTTTATTTCTAATCCTGCTTTTGTGATTTTATCTTTGGCAGGAAAAAATGGCTGCATTTTTTTCTTTGGTTTAAAGGAGATTTTACTGTAATTCTACGAACAAACTTTGCAATGGAAAAGTTTTTCCAGTATATGTTACTTTCTTTCTGTCTAAATTGAAATGCCACCTCTATTAAATTCATAGACAGCTCTCTCGATGACAGGACTGACAGGTTCTGAGCTCATGAGGCATTTTGTATTCTTAAGAAATGAATATGTTAATATCCCAAATTTAAATGACCTATTGAACAGCTTGCCAGTTTCCCAAACTGCAGCGTTAGTAGAGCATTAGAAGACGCACTTTCTCCTTCTGATCAACTCACATCACATACAGTATGTAATAATAATGCATTACATACAGGGGGTTGACAGAACGCTTTGCCAAGATGTCTACTCTTTCTCACCTCCTCTCCATCATCTTGGAGAACTCTCTCCTCATGAGGAATCCACGGCTGAGAGCCTGGACCATGCCTACAAGAGCTGCCAGCTTCTCATCTCTCATCTCCTCCAGGACACCCAGCAGACCAGCTTTGAAGAACACCTGACACAGGTTAACGTTGTCAATGGAACCACAGTCAGATGTTGACAGATATAAATGGTTGTTCCCCTCTCCAAAGAGGGGAACAACATCACTAGACTGAATTGAACAACATAAACATTGCAATTCTTACAAACAAACCATGAGATAGGTTGTTTATAAGTTGTTAGTTATTGTACAGTTGTAGATGAATAACGTCTACTGATATAACTGGAGCCATACCACTCTAACACAATGCACATGATAATGAGTTGAGTTTCTCTGTTCTATACTTGTGACGTTTGAATATGATGGAGAAAAAAGGTACAATGTTTATCCACCTTTTCAATGAGTTAAATGAAGAAGAAACAACAATATCATGGATATATCAACTGGAGAGATGTTGAATGGTTGAGGTTTATATTAACATTGTAGTTGTGTTTTGTTGTCAGCCATGGCTGGGTTGTATGTGACTGACCTTGGTGTGTCCAAACTTATAATCCTCGTGATTTACATCAATAGACCCAAGCAGCTTCTCAGAAGCCTTCTTGTTGTCCATGAACTGGCCCTCGGGGATGACACTGGCATTCAGTACTTTATACCTGAATGAGGAGACATTTTTAACATGTGTCAAGTTGTAACAGGTTGGTCAAATTACGTGAAAGGTAAGCCTATGCTGATGCTGGGAAAACCCTTAACGCAGGTGTGTGTGTGCGTGTACATTAGTGTTTACATGCATGTACCTCTGCTTGAAGTCAGCATAGATGATTCTGCTGGGGAAGCCCTTTCTGCAGATCCTGATACCCTCCAGAACACCATTACACCTGAGCTGGTGGATAACCAGGAAGTTCTCCATCAGACCTGGTAAAACAAACCGAGTCTCTTTTAATACTCATAAACAGGTTAAAGATTCAGATGGTTAAGGTTAGTGATACTGTACTGATAAGATGTCCTATTTAACACAATATACACCTGGAGTCTTTGACTCGTTGGGGATCAGGCAGCGCACAAAGTGAGGATGAGTGCTCCTCAAGTTGGTCATCAGCTTGTGTAAGTTCTCCTGTAAGAGGATTACAAACCATTTTCTCAGAAATCATTCATGATCATCATTGCGCCTTTTGAAGGTCTGAATAGACACATTTTAAAAGCTCACCCTGAACTGGGACGACACAGTCTGCATGGAACCACCCTTCTTCTTGCCTCCTTTCTTGGCTTTATCTGTTAAAATGAGGGGAAAGGCAAGAGATAATTAGAAGTACATTTCCTAGAGCAGAATAAGTAGAATAATAATAAGATGTAAGATATCTATAGCGGTGGTGTCTTCAGCAAGCACACTAATTATAAACCAGATCATGTCGGGAATCTTCACACTTATCTCAATGCAACCGGTATCGATGAGACGATGTAAATTAACACATATTGTAGGAGAAAATGAACCCAGTGAATAAACAGAGAAATTGTAATACGTTCAATGACAAGAACAATTTAAATTGTCACGTGCTTCATAAACAACAGTTGTAGATCAACAGTGAAATGCTGACTTACGGGCCCTTCCCTACAATTTAGAGTGAAATGTATAGATGAAAAATAACAACATGTGGAAAAATACACAATGAGTAACAATATCTTGGCTATAGATACACAGGGTACCAGTACGAGTCGATGTGCAGGGGTACCAGGTCATTGAGGTAGATATGTGATGCTAGTCTTACCCTCAGGTGGGGCAGCAGGGTACAGGGTAGCCAACAGTTTGACTGAGGCCTTCCCGTACATCAGAATAACTGATTCGTTCAGGGGGTCCTTGTTCTTATCCAGCCAGCCAGTGATGTTGTAGTCCACAGTGCCGGCATAGTGTACGAGAGAGAAGTGGGCCTCTGGCTTGCCTTTGGCAGGCTTGGGCTTCTCAAACGCCTTGGTTTTGCCAAGATGCTGGTCGTTCAACTTGTTCTTGAAGGTAGTGTCTGAAGCCTTGGGGAACATGCACTCCTCTTCAAGGATGGAGAAGATGCCCAATGGCTTTAAGAAAAGAGATTTAAGAAACATTTATTCCTTTAGTAAACATGCTATTATAGGATTCTATTCCTTTAGGGTCACATATATGGAGACATATTGAGTTCTCAACCGTCAGAGACATTGTACCTCTGTGATAATATATCACACATCACTCGCTATGAGCTTTGCTGTTGTGGTCCAGTATAATCCTCACAGACAGTTTACCTTCTCAATAAGCTCAATGCAGGCAGCCAAGTCCATGCCGAAGTCAATGAATTCCCAGACAATTCCCTCCTTCTTGTACTCCTCTTGCTCCAGGACGAACATTGTGTGGTTGAAAAACTGTTGCAGTTTCTCATTGGTGAAGTTGATGCACAGTTGCTCCATACTGTTGTACTGTTGAAGCAATTTCAAAAGGGTTCATTTCATCGTACAAGGCTGTAATCCCTCTCAATCACAACTAATTGTCTTGTTCTGGTCTCATACTCACATCAAAGATCTCAAACCCGGCAATGTCGAGCACACCGATATAGAACTGCCTTGGATTCTTGGTGTCCAACATCTCGTTGATACGGATGACCATCCACAAGAACATCCTCTCATAGATGGACTTGGCCAGAGCCATGACTGCATTATAAACCTGCAAAGATAATACCTCAAATGAATACATGAGATATGAGATACCATATCTAGCCATAAGGTGATAAGCACTTGGAAAAACAACATTAGACCTACTATTGAAAAAAAAAGGCAATGTTCTCAGCCCCAAAAGAATTCTGGTGCTCAGAAAATGGTCGATGCTGTGTTTCACTTTACCTGAGCCACAGTCTGTCCCTTGGTCACATACTCGTTGCCGACCTTCACTCTGGGGTAGCACAGACATTTCAGCAACTCCGCTGAGTTCAGGCCCAGCAGGTAGCCGATTTTATCAGCCACTGGAGAGAGAACCAACATCAACAGACTCAGGCACTCAAGATCGCTTGTTTCTGATGTTACACTGGACAGGTTTTGATTGTCATCCTCATCCTCTTGTTTCAAATCTCTGTGGAGGTTGGAATTTAGTCTCCATCGTGTATCTCCTACCTGACCTTGATGTGGTACTGTCTGTCTTACCGTTTCTATTTCTATGTTGGTGAATGGGACTAACGCTTTGCATGTTGTATATCTATGAGTGGGACTCACCCTCTGTGCCGTCTGGCTCGGCCTGCTCCTCACGCTGCTTCTGCTTGAATTTCAAGTTGCCATGGTGCGTTACAGCTCCTGTCAGCTTGTAGATGGCCATCTTCTCATCATTAGTGAAGCCCAGGATCGTAATGGCATCCTGGAATTAGACAGGAAGTACAACAGTGATGAACTCAACAGTAGGTTGCTCTGTTACAGTACACTACAGTTCTGTGCTCACTCCAGAACAAACGGGATGGATTGAATTGACTGGCTTCTCTGTTTCACATGATTACCTTTGGCCAACACTATTATGTGGCAGCACAAGAGCAGTTTTACACAGTTCTGCAGGACATTTAGTAGCACTCTCTTGTCTTACATGTACTTAAAGGTGAAGTGTGGAGGCATGACAAGTGGTTTGAGACACATGTCAACTAACACAAAGGTGCCTATCTGTCACCAAGTTGGTATTGCACAATGTTCCTACCCGTTCCATGTCTAGAGTTTGGTTAGCCCTTTGTATAACTCACGTCTGTGGCATCCAGCTCTTCCTTGTCGTTGATGCTGGCCACAGCGATATGACCCTGGCTGATCATGGGGAAGTCGTAGGGGTTTGTGGTGAGGAGCGTCATTTCTGTGGACAACGGAGAATGGCTTCTCAGTTAAATCGAGTAGAATTTCCCTGTCCCACCTTTACAGTATCTCTCCCTCCTTTACTCAGTCGATGGACTCAAGGATAAACTCAGCAAAAAAAGAAACGCCCCCTTTTCAGAACCCTGTCTTTCAAAGATAATTCGTAAAAATCCAAATCACTTCACAGATCTTCATTGTAAAGTGTTTAAACACTGTTTCCCATGCTTGTTCAATGAACCATAAACAATTAATGAACATGCACCTGTGGAACGGTCATTAAGACACTAACAATTGCAGATGGTAGGCATTAAATGTCAGAGTTAGGAAAACTGGAAAGCTGGACTGAGGGCTTGTAGGCCTGTTGTAAGGCAGGTCCTCACCAGACATCACCGGCACAAACCCACCATATCTGGACCAGACATGACCGGCAAAAATTGCTCATCACTGACGAGTCCCGGTTTTGTCTCTCCAGGGGTGATGGTCGGATTTGCGTTTATTGTCGATGGAATGAGCGTTACACCGAGGTCTGAGCTTGTTGTCATTGCAGGCAATCTCAACGCTGTCTGTTACAGGGAAGACATCTTCCTCCCTCATGTGGTACCCTTCACGCAGGCTCATCCTGACATGACCCTCCAGCATGACAATGCCACCGGCCATACTGCTCGTTCTGTGCGTGATTTCCTGCAAGACAGGAATGTCAGTGTTCTGCCATGGCCAGCGAAGAGCCCAGATCTCAATCCCATTGAGCACGTCTGGGACCTGTTGGATCGGAGCTAGGGCCATTCCCCCCAGAAATGTCCGGGAACTTGCAGGTGCCTTGGTGGAAGACTGGGGTGACATCTCACAGCAAGAACTGGCATCTGGTGCAGTCCAGGAGGAGGAGATGCACTGCAGTACTTAATGCAGCTGGTGGCCACACTAGACACTGACTGTTACTTTTGATTTTGACCCCCCCTTTGTTCAGGGAAACATTATTCCACTTCTGTTAGTCACATGTTTCTGGATCTTGTTCAGTTTATGTCTGTTGTTGAATCTCGTTTTTGTTCATACACATATTTACACATAATAAACGCAGTTCACAGTCAGAGGACGTGTCTTTTTTGTTGCGTTTATATGTAGTATATAATAACTAGCATCAAAAGACTGGACTGAAGCTTCTAGAGTAATGCATCGCAGTCTTTCCCATGAAAGATCTATAAAGACCAGACACATGTCTCGATGCCTTGTTATCTTGGATGTACTCATTGTAATAGTATTAATAGATGAACTATGATTTTTTTTTTCCCACAGATGGAGGGGTGAATAATTTCACATCAACCTCTACTTTTCCTTACCAACTAGTTCAGGTTTGTGGCCCGTCATTAACTGGTAGAAGATGTGGTAGCCTCTCTCATCGGGCAGCTGGAAGGCCACTCTGGACTTCTCCAGCAGGTCTGAGAGAGAGAGAGAGAGAGAGAGAGAATTACATGTGATGAATGTATTTCCTAAAATATTCTGGGTGAATTATGGAAAGCATTGAGAAACAATCAAATCCAACTCACAGGTCTCAATATCAGCTTTCGCCAGTTTGCCTGCTTGGAAGTGAATCCTGATGAATTTACCCTGTAGTTGAGCATGGGGGTTAGAAATAGGTATTTGATAGAACCCCTTGACATGTTAGTTTGTTGGACTGTTATAACTATAAGGATCTACTGAAATGTTGTTGTTTTTCCAAATATAATGTCACTTCCACAGTATGTCCTTCAAACTTACAAAGCGAGACGAGTTGTCGTTCCTCACTGTCTTGGCATTACCGTAAGACTCCAGCAGAGGGTTAGCTGCAATGATCTGATCCTCAAGAGACCCCTGATTGAGAAAAACACACAAGTTGCTTAGAAACTGGTAAACCCTTTCTTGAAATAAGATTCACCTCTGGGGAATAAAACGTTTACACAGCCCACCTACTGAAATGTGTTTTACAAGGACCACCTACGGTACCTGCATTTTGCCGGCCTCTACTTCCTTCTTGGAACCAGATACTGCAATGGTGGCGAAGTACTGGATGACACGCTTGGTGTTGACAGTCTTTCCTGCACCGGATTCTCCACTAGTTAATATGACAGAGAAAGAGGGGTTTTAGTCACAGATTGCGTCAGATTGGCTTTCACTAAGAAATACCATTAAAATATACACTGTTGACCTGTTTTCTAAGAGAAGTAAATAATTAACAAATATTCCCACTCATTGATGTATTATTGCACATAGACTAGTCCAAAATAATCCCAAATACATTAAAGCAGATGTTGTTTTGTTTCTGAGGAGGGGGCCGGAACATAATTGCAAATCATTTGTGCAAATTGACTGCAAGAAACCCAAAACAGATTTAACAAAAACATAATAATTTCAAATCTGGATTACATTGGGATATGATCACATATGTCTCTCTATTTATGAGAACAGATTTCCTACATTATAATCACTTGGACCTGATTTCCATTCATACATTTTTTTTACAGTCTTTTATGTCCAACAATAATAACTCAATCAAATATATGTTGAATGTACAACACAGTAGGAACACGTTCTCTTTTCATGACATCGACTGACCAAGTGAATCCAGGTGAAAGCTACGCTCCCTTATTAATATCACCTGTTAAATCCACTTCAATCAGTGTAGATGAAGGGGAGGAGACGGGTTAAAGAAGCCTTGAGACAATTGAGACATGGACTATGTGTGTGTGCTATTCAGAGGGTGAATGGGCAAGACAAAAGATTGCAGTGCCTTTGAACGGGGTATGGTAGTAGGTGCCAGGCACACCAGTTTGAGTGTGTTAACTACAATGACTATAATCCATTGTGCGCCTACACAGAGAGACAGAGAAGAGACAGAAGACGATGCGATGGAGAAGGATATAGAGATGTTGCTTCACAAGGTATCTCTACCTGAAAATGTATGATCTAAGTGATGGATATTTGGTGTTCAGCAGTCATAAAAGTAGGCCTTATTTACTCTGAAGAACTACTATAACAGTGATTCTGTCAGACAACATAGGCAGCAGCTCTCTAGAAAATAGATGATGACTTGGAATGAAAAAACAAAGTCATCAAATTAAACAAATGCGAGGCCTCCCGGGTGGCGCAGTGGTTAAGGGCGCTGTACTGCAGCGCCAGCTGTGCCACCAGAGACTCTGGGTTCTGTATACAACTTAAATATTGACTTAAAGTAATGTGACTAAACGAGGAAGCAATAAGGCCAGAGGGGGAATGGTATAATGCATTTAGTTGTGCAACTGACCAGGTATCCCCTTTCCTAGTTATTAAAAATAATAACAGACATTTTGGTTAATCGCTCAGCACAAACAACTTACGTAATCAGGATGGACTGGTTCTCCTTATCTGGAACCAAAAAACATCATGTTTATTAAACTAAAGCAACATTATGGGTATATTATGAATTTCATTTTGGAACATTTTCTGAGGCTAATGAAATCAGATATTCAATACAAAATGTTCAAACCTACATGAGAAACAGTAGATTCCCTCCCTCCCTCCATCCACCCACCCATCCCGCCCACCCACCCACCCATCCCGCCCACCCATCCATCCATCCATCCATCCATTCACCCATCCATCCATGAGAGCTCGTACCAATCATCATGAACTGAAAGGCATTGTCAGAGACGGAGAAGATATGGGGTGGAGCCTCCATCCTCTTCTTCCCTCTGTAGGCGTTGACAACCTCTTCGTCGTACACGGGGAGCCACTTGTAGGGGTTCACCGTGGCACAGAAGAGCCCAGAGTAGGTCTGGATGAAAGGGATTCAATCAAATCGGATAAATGTACTTGTTTTCTTGTTGGTCGACTGCAGTGGTATGTTGTGGTTTATACCGTTCATGTATGTGTAGTCCTGGAAGTGTGTATTTCTTATGTTGATGTATGTGTGTGTGTGTGTGTGTGTGTGTGTGTTTATGCAGGTTTCTTACATAGATCATCCATGCTGCATAACGCTCTTTGAGGTTATACAACACAGAGGCTTCATTCAGGTAGGTCATCATGGCCATGTCCTCAATCTTGTCGTACTTAGGGGGGTTCATCTGATAGATGTCTGCTTCTTTGAACTCTTTCCCTTCCTGAAACAGTCAGAAATCTACATTACACACAGATCAAACTGGACATGACTGAATGTGTTTTGCTCATTATTTAATTCAATCTTTTTTTTTAAATGCATACCCCAGTTGAATCCAACTACTCTGTTATCACCCATTGACACATACATGGATATTCTTGACTAATCAATAACAATAATTCATGCCATTGTTAAAGATTATATTCTGCTTACAAAAAAACGAAGAAATATTTCTACAATTCAATTCAATTCAAGGGCTTTATTGGCATGGGAAACATGTGTTAACATTGCCAAAGCAAGTGAGGTAGATAATATATAAAGTAAAATATATAAAGTGAAATAAACAATAAAAATGAACAGTAAACATTACACATACAGAAGTTTCAAAACAATAAAGACATTACAAATGTCATATTATATATCTAGATCTATCTTCTGTTCCTGATTTCATATGGCCTTATAGGCATTTTGTTTAAATTCATGTTGATGATTTTTCAAGAAAAATAGTAATGTCACAAACTTGAACTTGAATACTTTTCAGATCAGACTTACCTCCTTGCTGCCGTCAGGTTTGGTGACTGTCACAGTACACTTGCCATCGGCCCTGGCAGTGACCAAACCCTTTAGGTACAGCTCCACCTTGTCTGTCACGTAGCAGGCGTTCTTTGAATCAAACGGCATGGCTTGTGCCTCCATCCTCTCCCTCTCAGGCTTACGAAGGTACAAGGCAGCCTTGCCGTAGATTTGCATCTCCGCGTCCGTACTCATGGTGACGGATTACTAGGAAAGAGATGAAACAAGGAACTAGAGTGACTCTGTGGTGCTTCCTCCACAGTCAACAGAGTTAGATGAGCAGTATCTCTTACAAAATATTTTCATTGTTTTTATATGAAGACTCAAACAATGTCTCACCTTCGTTTTCCCCTCCTACAGATGAAGTTGTACTTCTTGGATGAGCCTGTGAAACATTAGGGTGTTGTGAATTCTAAAGCCTTATCATTTAGCCCCCGAAGGTCTAGAAAACAATTTGAATGGCATCATTCAACCCAAATCATTACAGCCATGTCCAATTCAACTACATGGTGCAACTGGAAACTTTCATTTTACTGGTGGCAACTTAGATGACTAGACATTTGGTCATGAATTTAAATAAATACCTCCCAGTTACATTTGAGAGCACGTTGGACCCGGAAGGTTCAAGTTTTACAAACGTTCAACTGTTCCTTGGCTGTCATTGAATATAAGAATTTGTCTAGTTAAATAAATAAAATTTAAAAAATAAAAACAAGTGCAGGAGCACAACTTTGACTGTGAATTAAAGTTATAGATTTTAATGATAACACCTTTAATGTTAAAATAATTATAAATAATAACATAATAAAATTGTTTTAATCAATGCCACTTGATTGCATATTGTAAAATCGTATAAGAGATGTGCACAAAGAAAATGCAGAACTCAGATGCTGAGTGAATGTAAAAATCTAAGGAGGTGGAGAGAGTCTTACCACAGAGGAAGAAGGTATCTGACTTAAGAATGCTGGGGCCTCAGTCTCCTTATATCTGGTTGAAAGTGCCAACCAAGCAGAAGTTAATTCTGGACCACCCTGGTGCAGGAAATGGATTGGATGAGAGACCTCTGTGTTTCTGTGTCTTACTAGCCCCTCCCACTCCAGGGAGCATCCCACACATTCCCCTTACATGACTTTGGAATATCATATTTGTCTCTCAATGGAATTTCACAGAATATACGTAAATTATAGGCATTTTAATAAATAGGACAACCTCATCATTTTTTAAATCACTGATGAATGATCTTGAGACTGATTCCCTGACCTGTCACTGTTTTTATTTAGCTGTTTTTGATTTTGTTTTACTCTTGTGAATTCTATGGTTTTTACTAGTTTACTTGTAGTTTTTCATGTTGTTTGTCTGTCATTTTTGTAATGACTTGGTACTGCCTATCTTGGCCAGGACGCTCTTGAAAAAAGAGATTTTAAATCTCAATGAGCCCTTCCTGGTTAAATAAAGGTTAAAATAAAAATGACTCGTTTACTTATCAAATGTGTTCCAATATTACAACCACGGCCCCTCAAGTACTGTAATGGAGTCAGTCCATGTTGCCCCAATACCATTAAAATAGTTTTCATAAAATATAATCTGAGAATATTTAGTTACATTTTTGTGGTATTATTCCTTATCAACAACTTTATGTATATTTTCACAATTGTTTTTGTGTCATTTTGTATTTGGTTTTCAATAATCGCTCATTAAACTGTTGAATGAAATGTGTATTTATTCATCTAGAATATGATATTTTGAAGATACTGGAGGCACTTTGATTTGTCTGACATTTCAGTTGTCTAAAACGGTCAGCACACTATTTCAATGTTCGGTTCACTTTCAAATACCACATTGTTTAAACACTGTTCATTTGGCCACAAAGACCTCAACTGTCTTTACAGCCGTGGATCTTCTCACAATGTACTGAGCACTGTACTGAGATCAGGGCTGGGGTCATTTCAAATCATTTCAAGTCAATTCAGGAAGTGAACTTTTATTTCTCATTAAAATAAATCACTGTGCACAGTTTACTTCCTGAATGAACTGATTTGTATTTCTTCCACTACAGCACTAACGTACTGAACCTGATTTCAGTGCTAAATTGAAGATTATGATCAGACGATGTAGCTGAAGGCGTTGTGTTAATGCTGGGGTGGAATAAAAGTTTGAACACCATGTGGATGGCTGTCCAGAACAGGAGTTGAATACCCCCTGATACACTATTAATAACTGGCATTAGTAAACTGGCATAATAAAACTGCCATTGTACATATCTGTCGTATTTTGGCAGGGCCGGGAGGATTCGGAATGGAAGTCTTGATCCAATACATTTTAAGGGTGTGACTCAGGGCTCCATTCAATCCGTAGCGTTTTGAGATCTGCATTGTAGTGCGGATGACATTTAAAGGCAATGTCGCCGGAGACTGAATTCACGGTAAACGCTGCATATGTCAGCTCAATAGGAAACGTCCCTTTAGTTGTCAACCCGTGCTACAACGCAGATCTTCTGGTCTATGGATTGAATCGAGCCCCTAGTCTGTCGTTTCATCACCACAGACAGGAGTTTGCCCGAGACACCCCAACACCTTGGCTCATGTCAGCATTTTTTTTACATGATTTCATCCATTAAAATGTCACAGCCAGTAAAAATCTATATCTGGAAATGAAATGTCACAAGCTGTGGCATGGATCCACAAGACAACTGAGCTGGGCTCGGTTCACTCACATCTTATTTTCCAGGACCCATATTTTGCTCTAAATTTATTACAGAGGCCAATAAAGGCAACGTGAGGACCTCATGATGGACTAATATGGTGAAAATAATGTGCTGGTCTGCATCGGATCTCTGTGTTCCACAGTATAGGTCAGGGGTACTCAAATTATATTTTAAATGGTCCAGTCATACAAATGCCCCCCCCACATAAGACGTGACATTTAGTCACGTCTTGTGTTTTTTCATGTGATATCTGAGAGACTCAACAACAAAATCAATGGGCTTGAAAACGTTAGCTGACATGGGCTTACTGATCAACTGTCATAAATATCTCTCTTTAATCAACTGTTATAAATACCTCCCTTTGACTGACACAAAGAGAGGAAAAACTGCAAATTTGGAAATTGCAGCTTGTGCATTCCACAATTAAAAACTTCAAGGGTAAGTTGAAAGCCTGACTGAGTTCCTTAAAAAAACAAATAAATATATACTATTATTTGTTTTGTCGGGACCTGTTGTCCATAATGACCCCGTTCTGGGTGTGGATGCGGACCGCAGTCCACCTGTTGAGGATGGCTGGTATAGGTTATGAGGTTTTCACTTTTCAGCATGCAGTATGACATCAATGAAGGGGCCAAATGTAATATTAAGGTCATGCATACAAGAAGTAGTCAACCCAGTCTGTGACCTTCTCCGCGGCCAATGGCCATGTTCTGAAACTGAGTGTCAGAAAGACATGCAGCCTGAAGTTGTTTAGGATTGTTTTATGACCCTCCGTCATAGAGATGGTATCAAACCACAGCTGCTGAGCTGTTCTTGAAACTCCATTTTGATCCCATACAGTCGATGGCAGAGATACAGGAAGTACACCAAAGCAACGGATCGTTTAATCTGTAACCTTTGAAGTTTGTCTTGTTGGACAGCTGTTTAGAGCTGAAGGTGTATGGAAATTGCATAGAGGAGATTCTTGTGATGCTGAAAACTAAAATAAATATATTGTGTCGCTGCATTCGGGGCTCCAGAGTGGCGCAGCAGACCAAGGCACTGCATCTCAGTGCTTGAGGTGTCACTACTGACCCTGGTTCAATTCCTGGTTGTATCACAACTTGCTGTGATTGGGAGTCCCATAGGGCGGCTCACAATTGGCCCAGCATCGTTCGGGGAAGGCCGTCATTGTAAATAATAATTTGTTCTTATCTGACTTGCCTGGTTAAATACATAAAACATTGCTGATATTGTTGTCTTTCCCATGCACCACTTTTAAGGAACCTGTATGATTTAGTTCACCTACAGGAGAGTTTATTTATTGTTAATTCCCCTGCGTTTACAAATAGCCTTGACCTCTACAGCAGCTGTTATATCTGGGATGACTGAAGACCTGATGAAAATAGCCTCTACTTTATAATTCAGCTATTTATCCCATGAACAGGGACATGTGGTAATAGAATTGCATTTTACTTTAACTACACAATCATCTCAATATTTTACTCAATTTGTTTGATCGGAATCGGGTTTATGTTCATTAGGTACACCCCAGTAAAACATTAAATAAATAAGACTAGTAAGTGTTATTAAGGGAACAGGGTTGACCGTAACATTTGAGGTTTTAATCTTAAAACGGCCGTAAATCCCCTTCTGACAGGGGGAATGGAAGCTTGTTGTGTACAGCAGGGAAGGGCAATTGAATGCAGTGGCTTGTATTCGTGGATGCTAAAAAATGTACAATTCGAAAAACATTCAAAATAATGTATTTTTCATCTCTGTGTTTCATAAATTTCCTTCAATTCCCAAGGGGCTGAATGTATCTCACCGGAGAAAGAATCCGATCGAAGAAAAAATTGCCCCTCTGTCTCAGTATGTGTAGCCTAATGTGGTCTGGTCAAAAAGAGTATGATATTGTTGCTGCTGTTGCACTGAACGCAAGGGAAGCCAGCAAGCATTTGGCCTCCCTTGATAAAAAATGGTATAAAATAATAGTCAATCAGCGTTGAGCTAAACTGAGTGAGCTCAGCTATGAATGGACCTGGCGCACCAAAAAGCAATTGTCAAGAGAAGCCAGTTTGGATTTGGCTTCAAACCAATCACATTACCAGCATCCAGAAATGTAATTGACAGAAAAACATTTAATTGTTGGAAGAACAATTGGAAGAATCCTTTAATCCTTTAATTCATTGCCATTTACTCAGCTGGGTCAGGGGCGCTTTAATCAGGTCAGGCGGAAATGTCTGACAGATCTCAACTCACTAAAAGGAGGAAATCGTCATCGCCCCGATCTCACTGCTTTCTCTTCCTTTACTTCGTCTAATCCAGAAGTTCTGTGCGTCCATGAATCCACACTACCCAGTAAATATACCACTTTATGGTTAAAGGACTTCCTGCCTCAGTCTCATCCATTCCTCACCTGACCCGTGACCACCTGTTCACCTTCACTGTCAGTCATCCTACCTCTCCAGCTACCCAAAACAGATTCCACTAATCTTTCAGGTGTGGTTGAATGCAAAATGTACTCTATTTGCGGAATGACCCAGGTAATGACACGGCAAGAGATGGGGCCGTTTTGGGAAGGAGTTCAGCCCCTCTGTGATTGGTCCTGTTATCAGGCCTCGGTTGCTCCTGCAGCCAGCAGTACACCTAACGTTGCTTCAAATCAAATCAACATTTTAGAGGGTAAAAGAGCTGGTGAGGAAGAAGTAGATCCAGTAGATATTGTAAGTGAACGTTTAAGAACACTAGTGTGCTTCCGTGAATACACTGAGAGTACAGCGGTCTAAAGTGACGAGAGGCGCACCAGTCTAAGGTTCTGCATCTCAGTGCATGAGGTGTAACTATAGTACCTGGTTCGAAGCCTAGCTGTATCACATCTGGGCGGTGATTGGGCGGCGCACAATTGACCCAACGTCATCCGGGTTTGGCTGGAGTAGGTCGTCGTTGTAAATAATCATTTGTTCTTAACTGGCTTGCCTAGTTAAATAAAAAATAAATAAAAAAAACACTAGCTCTTTCCATGACACAGATCGACCAGGTGAAAGCTATGATCCCTTATTGATGTCACCCGTTAAATACACTTCAATCAGTGTAGATGAAGGTGAGGAGACGGGTTAAAGAAGCCTCGAGACATGTATGAGACATGTGTATGTGTACTGTGTATGTATGTGTGCCATTCAGAGGGTGACAGGGCAAGACAAAAGATTGAAGGGCCTTTGAACGGGGGTATGGTAGTAGGTGCCAGGCACAGTGGTTTGGGTGTATATGGACACCTTGTAGAGTCCATGCCCTGAAGAATTGAGGGTTAAAGAGGGTGCAATGCAATAATAGGATGGTGTTCCTAATGTTTTGTACACTCAATGTATATTCACTGATGCATCTAAGGGCCCTAAACAGGAAGGACAGATACTGCCTTTAGAGTCCTTGAGTTCCAATCAAATGTTATTTGTCACATGCACTGAATATAACAGGTGTAGACCTAAAAGTGAAATGCTTACTTTACAGGCCCTTAACCAACAATGCAGTTTCAAGAAAATAGCTTTAAAAAAAAAAGTAAGAGATAAGAATAACAAATAATTAAAGAGCAGTAGTAAATAACAATAGGGACCACAGGGACTATGGTGATCTGCTTGAGACATGTTGGTATTACAGACTCAAACAGGGCGAGGTTGAAAATGTCAGTGAAGACACTTGCCATTTGGTCAACGCATGCTCAGAGTACACGTCCGGGTAATCAGTCTGGCCCAGCGGCCTTGTGAATGTTGACCTGTTTAAAGGTCTTACTCACATCGGCTGCAGAGAGCATGATCACACAGTCATCCGGAACAGCTGATGCTCTCATGCATGTTTCAGTGTTACTTGCCTCAAAGTGAGGATAGAAGTTATTTAGCTCATCTGGTATGCTCGTGTCACTGGGCAGCTCTTGGCTGTGCTATCCCTTTGTAGTCTGTAATAGTTTGCAAGCCCTGCCACATCCGACGAGCGGCGGTGTAGTACGATTCGATCTTAGCCCTGTATTGATGCTTTGACTGTTTGATGGTTAGTCGGAGGGCATAGCGGGATTTCTTATTAGCTTCCGGGTTTGAGTCCCGCTCCTTGAAAGCGGCAGATCTACCCTTTAGCTCAGTGTGAATGTTGCCAGTAATCCATGGCTTCTGGTTGGGGTATGTACTGAACATACAGTCACTGTGGGGACGACGTTGTCGATGCACTTATTGATAAAGCCTGTGACTGATGTGATGTACTCCTTAATGGCATCGGAAGAATCCCGGAACATATTCTGTGATAGCAAAACAGTCCTGTAGCATCTGCTTCATCTGACCACTTTTTTATAGACGGAGTCACTTGTGCTTCCTGATTTAATTTTTGCTTGTAAGCAGGAATCAGGAGGGTAGAATTATGGTCACCAAATGGAGGGGAGGGGAGCTTTGTACGTGTCTCTGTGTGTGGAGTAAAGGTGGTCTAGAATGTTTTCCCCCCTCTGGTTGCACATTTAACATGCTGATAGAAATAAGGTAGAACTGATTTAAGTTTTCCTGCATTAAAGTCCCCGGTCACAAGGAGCGTCGCCTCTGGATGAGCGTTTTCCTGTTTGCTCATGGCGGAATACAGCTCATTGAGTGCGGTTTTAGTGCCAGTATCAATCTGTGGTGGAATGTAGACAGCTACGAAAAAACAGATGAAAACTCTCTAGGTAGATAGTGTGGTCTACAGCTTATCATGAGATACTCTACCTCAGGCGAGCAAAGCCTCGCGACTTCCTTAGATATCTTGCACCAGATGTTGTTTACATATATGCATATGCCCCCGCCCGTTTCTTTCCAGAGGCTGCTGTTCTCTCTTGCCGATAGAGTGTATAACAGCTGTATGTTCTTAATGTCGTCGTTCTGCCACAACTCTGTGAAACAGATTTGAATGTCCCATCGGTAGAATATACTGTACGTGCTTTCAGTTCGTCTAATTTATTTCCCAGCGATTGAACGTTAGCTAGCTGGATGGAAGGCAAAGGCAGATTAGCGACTCGTCGCCTGATCCTCACAAGGCATCCTGATCTTTTTCCGCAAAATCTCTGTTTCCTTCTCCAGCAAATGACGGGGATCTGTGCCTGTGTTGAGTGTCCTTAGTATATCCCTACCCTCCGACTCTTTGAAGAAAAACGTTTTGTCTCATCTGAGGTGAGAAATCGCAGTTCTGATGTCCAGAAGTTCTTTTTGGGTCATAAGAGACGGTAGCAGCAACATTGTGTACAAAACAAGTTATGAACAATGCAAAAAAACTATCAAAATAGCATGGTTGGTTAAGAGCCGATAAGACGGCAGCCCAATGACAATTACAATCAATAAGCCAAAAAGATAAGGGGTTAATAAGAACAGTGGTTAAAAAAACTACAGGAGCTGCTGGAACATGGCGGTAAAGGGACAACATCATAATAATTTTATTATTATCTTTATTTAACCAGACAAGTCAGTTATCAACAAATTCTTATTCACAATGACTGCCAAGGAACAGTGGGTTAACTGCCTTGTTCAAAACAACATATTTCTACCAGCTCAGGGATTTCATCTTGCAACTTTTCAGTAACTGGCCCAATGCTCTAACCACTAGGCTACCTGCCACCCTAAGACCCAGGAGAGGAACGTGTAATCACAAGGCTGATACTGGGACTAACAAGGCTCAACAGCACTTTGAAAATACAGTAGTAGGAAAAACATCAACATGGGAAGTGTGCATTGATGTAGTCATAAACCCCCCCCCCCACAAAAGAACAGAAGATAAGGGGGTTAAAAAAAAAACGTTTTAAATGAGGTCGTGGTGAAAAAAGTTACGCTTCCTATACTTTCATTCTTTGAAAACGCACAAGTTTGGTAAAATGTTAGGGAACTGTTTTAAAACATGCATATTAAGTACTTTAAAAAACATTAAAACATTTTCTCCACTGGAAGTGTGATCACTGCCAGGACGAGATATACACTGTGGAACACATCCTATTTCAGTGCCAGCAGTATGGGAGGTTTAAGAAAGAATGGTACTGACGAGCCAAGTTTAACTTGTTAATTGTTCATTGTTAGTTGTTAATAAGTAAACCTTCAGGCAATGTTGCATTTGGTTTAAGACCGGTTTAATAAGGGTCTGGAAGAAGAACTGAGTTCTCAATCTCATAGCCCACACCCCAGTACAGTAGGTGGCGGTATTGTACCATTAACTTTGGATGGCAACCGCTGATAAATCCCACCAAATAAGATGACCTGTCCCAACGCAGACGCCGTAGTTGTACCAAAGATTTTTTTTATAATTAACTCCAGATAGACCACAACCTTAATCAGAGTGGGCAGAACAAGCAAGAAGTTGGGCAGAGCCAAGCACGATCTAGCGATATCTTATTTGCGCGTTCTAGCATGTATTTGCATATTTCGCTTCGGGAACATATAGATTTTAGTTGGGGGAAGAGGTTTTAGATTTCAGTTTGGGGCTGGTAGCCGCGTTGGAACAGTAACCAAAATGTTGCTGGATCAAATCCCCAAGGTAGAAATCTGTTCTTCCCCAGAATAAGGCAGTTAACTCACTGTTCCCCGGTAGGCTTGTAAATAAGAATTTATTATTTACTGACTTGCCTGGTTAAAATAAAAACAATAACTGTATTAAGATCAAATGTTTCATCAATTAGAAAATGAGCCGAATGTCGTTCGGCCACTGGGATTCCTCTCGTCACCATATTTGGTGGTGAGTGGAAATGCCAACCGGATGCTTCAGATTTATACATCCGGTGCAACATCTGGCTCATTGTTCTATCTGTGGTTGTTACTATCTGACGAAAGGTTGTTGAAATTTTGCTAGTAACGTTAACTAGCTACCTAGTTATCAGACAAACACCATGTCTAGCAGAGGAGGAAAACAGAAGAAAGGTAATGTCACCAGTGAACAGGAGGAAGAGGAGCAGCCGCTTCAAGCTGTGCTAGTCGCCGATAGCTTCAACCGGAGGTTTTTCCCCATCTCCAAAGACCAACCCAGGGTATGCGATGGTGCCATGGCTTAATAGTGCATGCTAGCGCTCGAAAACTCTAGGTGGCAGATGGAACTGAGAGTCATGATCTAGGGCTTAGTACTTGCATGCTATTGTCAATGGATGACAGCGCTAGCATAGCATAGCTAGCTACAGTTCTTGCATGCAACCAACCTCGTGTTCTTGAAATGCAACATTTCATAACAGCTATGGCCAATATGTTTTCCTCCTAACTAGTTAGTAATATTCGTGGTATAAAATCTGTAGGAGCCACATGTCAACAGATCTCGTCTGTAGTTTAGCCAGGTAGCGAACCAGCAATTGTATCATTGTTCCAGATGGCATGATATATGATCATCTATTTTAAGTGGGACACCATCAGATCCATGTAGCTAGGCTAATCGTGACAAAAGCACAATAACAACAACAACAACAATGTTAATTTATTAATCCAGCTAGTAAATGGACATTGGTAATAAAACACGTTTTTTTATTAACTTGTCCAACAAGTGTTCTCTACCCTTAACCTTGTTCTGAACACACCCAAAAACAAAGGTAATGTGGTTTGGTAAGAGGAATGCCCCTCTTCCCACAGGTGTTATTACTACCTCTGAGGGTTTAGAGCTGGAGGTTGTCACCTCACACAAGTACTTGGGAGTTTGGCTAGATGGTGCACTGTCCTTCTCTCAGCACATATTAAAGCTTCAGGCTAAAGTTAAATCTAGACTTGGGCTCCTCTTTCACCCCAGCAGCCACACTAACCCTGATTCAGATGACCATCCTACCCATGCTAGATTACGGAGACATAGTTTATTGATTGGCAGGTAAGGGTGCTCTCGAGCGGCTAGATGTTCTTTAACATTCGGCCATCAGATTTGCCACCAATGCTCCTAATAGGACACCTCAGTGCACTCTATACTCCTCTGTAAACTGGTCATCTCTGTATACCTGTCGCAAGACCCACTGGTTGATGCTTATTTATAAAACCCTCTTAGGCCTCACCCCCCTATCTGAGAGATCTACTGCAGACCTCATCCTCCACATACAACACCCGTTCTGCAAGTCACATTCTGTTAAAGGTCCCCAAAGCACACACATCCCTGGGTTGCTCGTCTTTTCAGTTCGCTGCAGCTAGCGACTGGAACGAGCTGCAACAAATCCTCAAACTGGACAGTTTTATCTCAATCTCTTCATTCAAAGACTCAATCATGGACACTCTTACTGACAGTTGTGGCTGCTTTGTGTGATGTATTGTTGTCTCTACCTTCTTGCCCTTTGTGCTGTTGTCTGTACCTAATAATGTTTGTACCATGTTTTGTGCTGCTACCACGCTATGTTGTCGTGTGTTGCTGCCTTGCTATGTTGTTTTAGGTCTCTCTTTATGTAGTGTTGTCTCTCTTGTTGTGATGTGTGTTTTGTCCTATATTTATATTGTATTTATCTTTAATCCCAGGCCCCGTCCCCACAGGGGGCCTTTTGGTAGGCCGTCACTGTAAATAAGAATTTGTTTTTAACTGAATTTGTTCTTAGCCTAGTTACATAAAATAAACAACTAAAAATAAAGTTGCCATCATTCTGGTCATCAGTCTAATCCAAAACCAAATATCACGTGAGTGCTCGCCAGCGTCACTCAGAACTTCAGATTTCCCGACAACATCCTATGCTTTTATAAGTGAGACTCCAAACCTGATGGTCATTGTTGCACTCATCTCTGCACTTATCACATCATCTCTGCACTTATCACATCATCTCTGCACTCCTCACATCATCTCTGCACTCATCACACCATCTCTGCTGTGTTTTGTGCCATCCAGGCTCTCCTACCGTTGGGCAATGTGGCCATGATAGACTACACCCTGGAGTTCCTAACATCCACTGGTGTTCAGGAGACATTTGTCTTCTGCTGCTGGATGTCCAACAAGATCAAGGACCACCTGCTGTAAGAACACACACACACACACACTCTGACCAAGAAAAAGTAGTCATTGACACTATTTAGGGCCCAAACACAAACACACAGGGTTTTCTCAATATAAATGTTCCCTCAATTCTTCCAACAGTAAGTCCAAGTGGTGTCGTTCCACCTCTCCAAACGTGGTTCACATCATCACCTCTGATCTGTACCGTTCCCTCGGCGACGTGCTGCGGGATGTGGACGCCAAGAATCTGGTGAGGAACGACTTCATCCTGGTCTACGGAGACGTGGTGTCCAACATCGATGTCAGCCAGGCCCTACAGGAGCACCGGTCAGTCACCTTTGACCCTTGACCTTAGTAGACAACAGGGCTGGAGGAAAAGCCAGCACACCCAGCATCTCTCCAGGAGGAGGGTTTGGGTGGCCAATCCTCATCCTGGAGAGCTACAGATACCTATGGAACACCGTTTGGGTCTTTAAATGTCAAAAAAGATACATGTGAAATAACACTATTTGACATGCCAAATATGCTTGTTGACCAATCAGGACCTGAATATGACTGCACTTCACATAATAATTTAACGTGTTCCTACGTAGTTATCACACATTGATTACACCATCACTCGTATTTCATATGTCACAACGATTCATTGATACGTATGCTATGATGCTGTATGCTATGATGCTGGTAAAGTTGTCTCACGCACCTACAGTGCTGGTCATTAAAAAAAAGCTAGCTAGCTGAGGGATGCAAACAATGTTCTTCCTTAAAAACATAACAAAACAACAATCTGTTTCAGTAGCTATAGTAGCTAACTATCTGGCTAGCTGTAATCATCTAAAATAACCCTGATTTATAGGACAGTTCTTATTTGATTAATGGTGGTCGGACCCATCTATGTGAAGCTAACCACAAAAATGACTAGCCACAATAATGACTAGCCACAATAATGACTAGCCACAATAATGACTAGCCACAATAATGATTAGCCACAATAATGACTAGCCACAATAATGATTAGCCACAATAATGACTAGCCACAATAATGATTAGCCACAATAATGGACTTTGCAGTTTGCCTTTAAAATAAAAGCATTTTATTACCTTTATTTAACTAGGCAGGTCAGTTAAGAACAAATTCTTACTTTCATTGAGGGCCTAGGAACAGTGGGTTAACTGCCTTGTTCAGGGGCAGAACAACAGATTTTTACCTTGTCAGCTTGGGGATTCGAACTTGCAACCTTTCGGTTACTGCCCAACGCTCTAACCACTAGGCTACCTCAAAATAAAAGTCATCGACAGTGATGCAAATGAATACAAATAGTAGAATTATGCCATAATTGAATAGATCATGCTAAACGAGGTTGGAATATTGCTATATAAAATCAATAAAAGACAAATAATTTGTTAATTTGACAAATCTGTTGAAATCACACTGGATGTATTATACTTTAGAATTGCATTGGGGGCATCCTTATTTCACTGTACAGCCTTACCTATGAAATGTGGGTCAATGACATGGGGGTATCAGTCTACTCAGTGACACCCAGAGAACATTAGCTTCGTAGCTCTTATTGCGGGACTCTGAAACAACTGTGAATTGAGCCACATTTATTGTCAAAATATGTGTATTGAACAGTATTCCAGAAGAAAACCAATACTGCGTGGATGTTTTGGAGTCTGATAACTCTGAGGACGATGGGAAAAAATATATTGGGTATTGAGTAGTCTGATTCCCCATTTAATTGATCCCCAATCCTTAGGTAAAGCTGTACAGTGCAATATGAATGTCAATACACACAATAGGCTGACTGGGGAGGTGATTTCACACAGTCACAACGCTAATATTTGCGTAAACTCTTCACAGTTGTGTTCTGTGGGTGTCACCGACTAGACTGATCCCCCATTTCATTGCTTCACATTCCAACCTTGTTCAACATTACCTAGTCTAAATATGGCATGATTCCACCAATTGTAACCTTCTGCATCGCTTTCAAGAGAGGGACTTTTATTTTGAAGGCAAACCGCCAATTCCAAAATTGTGCCTAATCCTTATTGTGGCTAACTTCACAACACACAGTCCGATCGAGACACTGGCCAGATGAAGCTATCTGGCTGCTTATAATGTTAGCTTTGGGCAACAGGGTAGCTGGCTAGCTTTTTATTTTCATGAACTGAAGTTCAATTTCAATTGGCGAACAACAAGTGGCAACCTAGCTAATACTTACTCACAAGGATTCCTAAATCATTGCTGAGAATAATGAAAATGACTGCAGTTTCTACTGGTCATAGTTTTCAGGCTGGTTGTATTGGTGCTGGCTAGGTACCAAGCTAAAGCTTGCTAGGTACCAAGCTAAAGCTTGCTAGGTACCAAGCTAAAGCTTGCTAGGTACCAAGCTAAAGCTAGCTAGGTACCAAGCTAAAGCTAGCAAGGTACCACGCTAAAGCTAGCAAGGTACCAAGCTAAAGCTAGCAAGGTACCAAGCTAAAGCTAGCAAGGTACCAAGCTAAAGCTAGCAAGGTACCAAGCTAAAGCTAGCAAGGTACCAAGCTAAAGCTAGCAAGGTACCAAGCTAAAGCTAGCTAGGTACCAAGCTAAAGCTAGCTAGGTACCAAGCTAAAGCTAGCTAGGTACCAAGCTAAAGCTAGCTAGATACCAAGCTAAAGCTAGCTATCTACCCCAGAAGTTGCGGTCTAACAACTAATGCTTTATTACCAACGCAGCATTGTAAACACATCGTTCGTCGACGGGTGTTTGTTTGTTTGCAGACTTTTTTTGTGTGTGTGCAGCTTTGACAGTGCTCCTGATAGTGGTGGCGCACGGATTGCACCTGCACCTTCAGAACACACAACCTTCTATAGTAAAACTGTGTTATTTGACGTATCAAATTAAAAGCTAATTTGACGCGTCAAATAACATTTTTTTTGACACGCAAAGACCCAAACGGCGTTCCATCGATACCGGGTTTTGTGCCAGCCCTGCTTTTAATGTAGCACATTTAATCCAGCTATTCACGATTGTGATGAGCACTTGACTAGGAATCAGCTGTAGACTTAAGCAGTAAGGACCGAGGGGGATGTGGTATATGGCCAATATACCACAGCTAAGGTTACCAATGTAATTACATTTACATTTAAGTCATTTGGCAGACGCTCTTATCCAGAGCGACTTACAAATTGGTATAGTTACTATAGCCCAGTTCCATACTGTCACTATAGTTACTATAGTCCAGTTCCATGCTGTTACTATAGTCCAGTTCCATGCTGTTACTATAGTTACTATAGCCCAGTTCCATACTGTCACTATAGTTACTATAGTCCAGTTCCATGCTGTTACTATAGTTACTATAGCCCAGTTCCATACTGTCACTATAGTTACTATAGTCCAGTTCCATGCTGTTACTATAGTCCAGTTCCATGCTGTCACTATAGTTACTATAGTCCAGTTCCATGCTGTTACTATAGTTACTATAGCCCAGTTCCATACTGTCACTATAGTTACTATAGCCCAGTTCCATACTGTCACTATAGTTACTATAGTCCTGTTCCATGCTGTTACTATAGTCCAGTTCCATGCTGTTACTATAATTAGAGCAGTAAAAATAAAAGTTTTATCATACCCGTGGTATACAATCTGATATACTACAGCTGTCAGCCAATCAGCATTCAGGGCTCGAACCACACAGTTTATGAAATGTAATACCACTGGGGCAGCTAGGCCTATTTGTATACCTTTTTCATATTGATCACGTATCAACACTGGGATTTATGTTGTTCATGAAGGCACCGGCGTAAGGTGGACAAGAACATCTCTGTGATGACCATGGTGTTCAAAGAGTCATCTCCGGGCCACAAGTCTCGCTGCGAGGAGGATGACGTGATCGTTGCCATGGACAGCAAGAGCAAGCGGGTCCTCCACTACCAGAAGACACAGGGCCTTAAGAAGCTACAGTTCCCCATGGTAACGTAACAGTTCTCCATGGTAACGTAACAGTTCTCCATGGAAACGTCACAGTTCTCCATGGAAACGTCACAGTTCTCCATGGAAACGTCACAGTTCTCCATGGGAACGTAAGAGTTCTCCATGGGAACGTCACAGTTCATCATGGGAACGTCACAGTTCTCCATGGGAACGTCACAGTTCTCCATGGGAACGTCACAGTTCTCCATGGGAACGTCACAGTTCTCCATGGGAACGTCACAGTTCTCCATGGGAACGTAACAGTTCATCATGGGAACGTAACAATTCTCCATGGGATCCCCCAAAAGGTAAATTTACTGCAAAGCAAGTAGTAGAGATACAAACACAAAGTTTATAAGCCAAGATAAACATTTAGATATAAAGTCCTGAACCTCTTCTCTTTTCAGAATGTGTGGATGTTCAGTAGTGGTGGACTGACTATTGTATTTTGTCTTGCAGAACATTTTCCAACATGGAAGTGATGAGTTTGAAATCAGACATGATCTGCTGGACTGCCACATCAGTGTCTGTTCTCCACAGGTAATCTACTGTCTGGGCAATTCCATGGTAACGGAATTACTCAGAGACTCTTTTCACTTTAAACTGTATACCAAGCAAAATACATTCATTTTGACTTGTTTGACTTGTTAATTGTTTACTCCATGTGTAACTCTGTGTTGTCTGTTCACACTGCTAAGCTTTATCTTGGCCAGGTCGCAGTTGCAAATGAGAACTTGTTCTCAACTAGCCTACCTGGTTAAATAAAGGTGAAATAAAATAAAAAAAAAAATAAAAAATTCAATGAGTAACAAACCATATTTCCACAAAGTTTGCATCAGCACAGTTTTTCCAGGAAATGTGTGTATATATATATATATATTGTTTTGCTTTACTGTATAAATTGTTAAAAGTAATCATTGTGCATAGAGTTGTATTATATGTTCAACTTTTGAATTCAATGTTTTTTTGTTTGGGATACATTCTAAAGTGAAAAAAATCTAATTCTCAGCGTAATTCCTTTACTGTGGAATTTCCCGTCTTTAACCGGGGGGGGGATTGAGTGAGCTGCAAGTCTGTTGTATGGAAGACATGACACTGGCTTTGTTTACAGGTAGCTGAACTCTTCACAGACAACTTTGACTACCAGACCAGGAATGACTTTGTCAGAGGGATTCTGGTCAATGAAGAGGTATGAGAAAACAAACAAATTCAGTGATTATGATACCGTATATAAAGATACAACTGTATGTTGTATTGAAACCAGAACATCCCAAGCAATAACCCCGACCAAAGCTTAAACACGTCCTTACCGAGCAAACAAGTCTACTATGTCCTCCCGCTGTAGATTCTGGGCAACCAGATCCACCTGTATGTAACACAGGATGGCTATGGAGCACGCGTGTCCAACCTGCAAATGTACGACTCCGTCTCCTCGGACATGGTACGTCGCTGGGTCTATCCCCTCACCCCCGAGGCGAACTTCACAGACCAGCAGGGGCAGGGGTGTACCCACTCCCGCCATAACGTCTATCGGGGCGCCGAGGTCAGCCTGGGGCACGGCAGCCAGATGGAGGAGAACGTTCTGATTGGTCGAGACACCAGCATCGGGGCCAACTGTCACATATCAAACAGCGTCATCGGCAACAACTGCACCATAGGTAATTATACTGTTACTGTTTCTACAGGGTTCGTAAGGTCATGGAAATCCTGGATAAGTCATGGCATTTTGAAATGGAGTTTTCCAGGCCTGGAAAAGTTTTGGGGGAAAATATTAGTCTGAAAAGTCATAGTAGATATGATAGAAAAGACTGACCTCGATAGTCAATTCAAAACATATCTTGTACCCTCTAGTTAATTGTTGAGCTATTATTAGCGTGTATGAATGTTTTCATCATGTCCCCCCAAAAAACGTTCCACCGACACTCGCGAAGAAGGCGATACAAAGTTGATTTACTTTTTTAAACAATTGATATGATTCATTTCAACAATTTTTTGTTGTTGTTGTTGACAAAATTAACGATTCACTTCGATATTGTATTAGGTTCAATAACGGTCAATCAAATCATGTGATTGAAAATAATTTGAAAACTGTAAACTTGATTTTAGGAAACAATATTTCATGAAGCCTTTGGGATTATGTGGCTTGAACTTGTTTTGTAGATGCAGTACTGCCAGTTTTGATAGAATGTAGATGCGGTACTGCCAGTTGATTTGATAGAATGTAGATACGGTACTGCCAGTTGATTTGATAGAATGTAGATGCGGTACTGCCAGTTGATTTGATAGAATGTAGATACGGTACTGCCAGTTGATTTGATAGAATGTAGATGCGGTACTGCCAGTTGATTTGATAGAATGTAGATACGGTACTGCCAGTTGATTTGATAGAATGTAGATGCGGTACTGCCAGTTGATTTGATAGAATGTAGATACGGTACTGCCAGTTGATTTGATAGAATGTAGATACGGTACTGCCAGTTGATTTGATAGAATGTAGATGCGGTACTGCCAGTTGATTTGATAGAATGTAGATGCGGTACTGCCAGTTGATTTGATAGAATGTAGATGCGGTACTGCCAGTTGATTTGATAGAATGTAGATGCGGTACTGCCAGTTGATTTGATAGAATGTAGATGTGGTACTGCCAGTTGATTTGATAGAATGTAGATGCGGTACTGCCAGTTTTGATAGAATGTAGATGCTGTACTGCCAGTTGATTTGATAGAATGTAGATCGGTACTGCCAGTTGATTTGATAGAATGTAGATGCGGTACTGCCAGTTGATTTGATAGAATGTAGATGCGGTACTGCCAGTTGATTTGATAGAATGTAGATGCGGTACTGCCAGTTGATTTGATAGAATGTAGATGCGGTACTGCCAGTTGATTTGATAGAATGTAGATGTGAAACTGCCAGTTGATTTGATAGAATGTAGATGCGGTACTGCCAGTTGATTTGATAGAATGTAGATACGGTACTGCCAGTTGATTTGATAGAATGTAGATACGGTACTGCCAGTTGATTTGATAGAATGTAGATGCGGTACTGCCAGTTGATTTGATAGAATGTAGATGCGGTACTGCCAGTTGATTTGATAGAATGTAGATGCGGTACTGCCAGTTGATTTGATAGAATGTAGATGCGGTACTGCCAGTTGATTTGATAGAATGTAGATGTGGTACTGCCAGTTGATTTGATAGAATGTAGATGCGGTACTGCCAGTTTTGATAGAATGTAGATGCTGTACTGCCAGTTGATTTGATAGAATGTAGATACGGTACTGCCAGTTGATTTGATAGAATGTAGATGCGGTACTGCCAGTTGATTTGATAGAATGTAGATGCGGTACTGCCAGTTGATTTGATAGAATGTAGATGCGGTACTGCCAGTTGATTTGATAGAATGTAGATGCGGTACTGCCAGTTGATTTGATAGAATGTAGATGTGAAACTGCCAGTTGATTTGATAGAATGTAGATGCGGTACTGCCAGTTGATTTGATAGAATGTAGATAGGGTACTGCCAGTTGATTTGATAGAATGTAGATGCGGTACTGCCAGTTGATTTGATAGAATGTAGATGCGGTACTGCCAGTTGATTTGATAGAATGTAGATACGGTACTGCCAGTTGATTTGATAGAATGTAGATGCGGTACTGCCAGTTGATTTGATAGAATGTAGATGCGATACTGCCAGTTGATTTGATAGAAAGTAGATGCGGTACTGCCAGTTGATTTGATAGAATGTAGATAGGGTACTGCCAGTTGATTTGATAGAATGTAGATGCGGTACTGCCAGTTGATTTGATAGAATGTAGATGCGGTACTGCCAGTTGATTTGATAGAATGTAGATACGGTACTGCCAGTTGATTTGATAGAATGTAGATGCGGTACTGCCAGTTGATTTGATAGAATGTAGATGCGATACTGCCAGTTGATTTGATAGAATGTAGATGCGATACTGCCAGTTGATTTGATAGAATGTAGATACGGTACTGCCAGTTGATTTGATAGAATGTAGATGCGGTACTGCCAGTTGATTTGATCGAATGTAGATGCGGTACTGCCAGTTGATTTGATAGAATGTAGATGCGGTACTGCCAGTTGATTTGATAGAATGTAGATGCGGTACTGCCAGTTGATTTGATAGAATGTAGATGCGGTACTGCCAGTTGATTTGATAGAATGTAGATGCGGTACTGCCAGTTGATTTGATAGAATGTAGATGCGGTACTGCCAGTTGATTTGATAGAATGTAGATGCGGTACTGCCAGTTGATTTGGGCATCTAATGTATGGGACATTGCAACCCAATAGATGCTGGTCAGCCTGCAAAGTAAACACTTCCAAGGTAGCTAAGATAAATATGACTAAACTAGTGAAGGTAAATTTCCTGTAGAAAATTTGTGGTCTTGCTTCAGCTGTCTTAAAAATATTTGTAGCCCGTCATAGCCACTTGATCTTTGATATATTGAATGAGCCAATTATTTCAAAAGGTATAAAACGTATTTGGTTGTAATGTTGAAACGTTTTACATCAAGAGTGGTCAACCATCCTCCTGGAGAGCTAATGGGGGCAGGCTTGTATTCCATTCCCCAGAAATGATCTGCTCAACTGCACCTTGATAAACTGTCTGATGTGTTTGAGCCAGGTTTGACCAAAAGCCTGCACATCCAGTATCTCTCCAGACTGAGGGTTGACCATGTGTTTTATACAGTTGTCTAACAGGTATTCTACTTTGTGGGGGTTAAGTCTCTTGCTCAACAGCAATGAGATGGTACATGGTATCAGAGAGCCTAACAGGTATTCTACTTTGTGGGGGTTAAGTCTCTTGCTCAACAGCAATGAGATGGTACATGGTATCAGAGAGCCTAACAGGTATTCTACTTTGTGGGGGTTAAGTCTCTTGCTCAACAACAATGAGATGTTACATGGTATCAGAGAGCAGCCTCCCAGTGTCGATACCACATTAAGATGACTTCATTTGTACGTACATAGAGACACCGACGAGTGTTGCTCATGGAAATTTTGTTATGGAAAATGTGTATGAACCCTGTTTCTATCATAGATACTGTAGTGAAGCAATCGCCTGAGCTGAGTTCTGAACCATAGGTAGTCATGAGGTTAGATCGTGGCAACCTCATCTGTCCTTTCAGTATAAAGGACCGGAGGCAGGTAGCCTAGTGGTTAGAGCGTTGGGCCAGTAACTGACAGGTTGTTGGATCGAATCCCAGAGCTGAAAAGGTAAAAACTGCCTCTGAACAAGGCAGTTAACCCACTGTTCCCCGGTAGGCAGTCGTTGTAAATAAGAATTTGTTATTAAAAATGTTAAATAAATGTTAAATTAAAAAATATAAATCAAATAATGAAATAAACATTGAGTGAATCCAAGGTGCAGTGTTCCTTCAATCTGCTCTGTATTTACTAGCCTGCCAGGTTCTCCAAGATGCCAGTGATCCTGACTCCTCTCTCTGATGTCTCTCTGTAGGGGACAACGTGGTGTTAGACCGGGCCCACATGTGGAACAACGTGCACATCTCCAGCAGCGTAGAGATTCACCAGTCAGTGGTGTGTGATGGGGCTGTGGTCAAAGAGGCTGTACGCCTCAACAAACAGTGTGTCCTCGCGTACAACGTAAGGCAACAAAGTGTTTACAGCCAAATAACACTGTTTTAATGAAAACATGTTACCCTCTTCAATACGCATCATGGACTGTGTTTCTATAGTGCTTTTCAGTACCTCTCTTAAGTACTTTACAACGTAGCTGCTAATGGAAATATGTATGTAAACATTAGCTACATATTGTAAATGCCGGCATGAAACATAAACTGTTTACCTTTCACTCTTTCCTAATATCAAACATTTTATTAGCTACAGTAAGCAAATAAAACTAGTAATTTTTGAGTATTTTTCCATGTCATCTGTTTCCCAGGTGGTGATTGGTCCGAACCTGTCCCTCCCAGAAGGGACTGTGGTGTCTATGCATCACCCCGAGGAAGAGGAGGAAGATGATGATGATGAATTCCTCAGTGACGACCAGGAAGTGGGACACAGCAAAGACAAGACCAGGCAGAAAGGTGTGTATTAGACCCCCCCCTCGCTACACAGCGGATTCAAATAACCAACTCCTCATCAAGCTTTGACTATTTGAGTCAGCTGTTGTGCTGGGGCAAAAACCAAAAAAAGACCCCCCCCAGGACTGAATTTAGCAAACATAGCTCTATACCAGAGGTAGACAACCCAGTTCCTGGGGTGCTGCAGGTCCTGCAGGATTTTGTTCTAACGAGGCACCACACCTGACCGACCATCTGAACTAATTGATCAGTGCAGTGATTGGCCTAAATTCAACACACCGGGGTCTTCCAGGTTGGTTAAATCAAAAACATGAAGTGGCTCCAGGATCAGGGTGGCCAACCCCTTCTCTCTACATTGTACACATTCTCAGTATGTATCACTGTCGTGGGTTTATTTATTACTGTCGTGGGTTTATTTATTACTGTCGTGGGTTTATTCATTACTGTCGTGGGTTTATTTATTACTGTCGTGGGTTTATTCATTACTGTCGTGGGTTTATTTATTACTGTCGTGGGTTTATTCATTACTGTCGTGGGTTTATTCATTACTGTCGTGGGTTTATTCATTACTGTCGTGGGTTTATTTATTACTGTCGTGGGTTTATTCATTACTGTCGTGGGTTTATTCATTACTGTCGTGGGTTTATTCATTACTGTCGTGGGTTTATTTATTACTGTCGTGGGTTTATTTATTACTGTCGTGGGTTTATTTATTACTGTCGTGGGTTTATTCATTACTGTCGTGGGTTTATTTATTACTGTCGTGGGTTTATTCATTACTGTCGTGGGTTTATTCATTACTGTCGTGGGTTTATTCATTACTGTCGTGGGTTTATTCATTACTGTCGTGGGTTTATTTATTACTGTCGTGGGTTTATTTATTACTGTCGTGGGTTTATTTATTACTGTCGTGGGTTTATTCATTACTGTCGTGGGTTTATTTATTACTGTCGTGGGTTTATTCATTACTGTCGTGGGTTTATTTATTACTGTCGTGGGTTTATTTATTACTGTCGCGGGTTTATTCATTACTGTCGCGGGTGTATTTATTACTGTCGCGGGTTTATTTATTACTGTCGCGGGTTTATTTATTACAGTCGCGGGTTTATTCATTACTGTCGCGGGTTTATTCATTACTGTCGCGGGTTTATTTATTACTGTCGCGGGTTTATTTATTACAGTCGCGGGTTTATTCATTACTGTCGCGGGTTTATTTATTCCTGTCGCGGGTTTATTTATTACTGTCGTGGGTTTATTTATTACTGTCGTGGGTTTATGTTGATAATTCCACAAACAATGTCTTGAAATTAAATGTATCTTGTTTCCCGAAGTTATATTGTTATTCAATGTTATGGAAATCTGTTTTTGGAAATAAAATGTCAAAGGTATCTGAGGACATATCTGTGATATTTATGTCGATGACAGTGAGCAAAACCCTGTTGGCTGTACTGTAACAGTATCCCCTGTTTCACCTGTCCAGCGTTTAATCCAGCCGAGGTAGGACCTGAGGGAAAAGGTTATATCTGGAAGGCCAGTATGAACGACACTGAGGATGAAGAGCTGGCACAGTGTCTATGGGGTAGGCCACTTTCAAAACAAAGTAGTCTGTTCTGGGTGAGGCCAGTTGTCCATGCCCTCAGTCATAAATTATATACCCTGTCTCTCTAGGCCTGGTGCTTAACCCTGATCCAGAGAGTGACAGTGAGAGTGAGGCCAGCGAGGAATCTCAGGATCGCAGTCGCAGTGTCTCACCAGAGATTGATGACGTCAATGGTGAGGGGATACCGATTGATTTATTAATTGATTTGTTGAATTGATGATACTAATCCAAAATGACATGCCATAGCAATAATGTGTTTGTGTAGCTTTCCAGTTGGAAGTGCTGGGGACACTACAGAGAGGTTTGGAGGAGAACATCGTCTGTGACAACCTGGTCCTCGAAATCAACTCTCTCAAGTGAGTAGTAGTCAGCGTCTGATTAGTGAGTAGTAGTCAGCGTCTGATTAGTCAGCGTCTGATTAGTGAGTAGTAGTCGGCAGCGTCTGATTAGTGAGCAGTAGTCGGCGTCTGATTAGTCAGCTCCTGATTAGTGAGTAGTAGTCGGCAGCGTCTGATTAGTGAGCAGTAGTCGGCGTCAGATTAGTCAGCTCCTGATTAGTGAGTAGTAGTCGGCAGCGTCTGATTAGTGAGCAGTAGTCAGCTCCTGATTAGTCAGCTCCTGATTAGTGAGTAGTAGTCAGCGTCTGATTAGTCAGCGTCTGATTAGTGAGCAGCAGTCGGCTCCTGATTAGTCGGCTCCTGATTAGTGAGCAGTAGTCAGCTCCTGATTAGTCAGCTCCTGATTAGTGAGCAGCAGTCGGCTCCTGATTAGTCAGCTCCTGATTAGTGAGCAGTCGGCTCCTGATTAGTCAGCTCCTGATTAGTGAGCAGTAGTCAGCTCCTGATTAGTGAGCAGTAGTCAGCTCCTGATTAGTGAGCAGTAGTCAGCTCCTGATTAGTGAGCAGTAGTCAGCTCCTGATTAGTGAGCAGTAGTCAGCTCCTGATTAGTGAGCAGCAGTCGGCTCCTGATTAGTCGGCTCCTGATTAGTGAGCAGTAGTCAGCTCCTGATTAGTCAGCTCCTGATTAGTGAGCAGTAGTCAGCTCCTGATTAGTGAGCAGTAGTCAGCTCCTGATTAGTGAGCAGTAGTCAGCTCCTGATTAGTGAGCAGTAGTCAGCTCCTGATTAGTCAGCTCCTGATTAGTGAGCAGTAGTCAGCTCCTGATTAGTGAGCTCCTGATTAGTGAGCAGTAGTGAGCTCCTGATTAGTGAGCAGTAGTTAGCTCCTGATTAGTCAGCTCCTGATTAGTGAGCAGTAGTCAGCTCCTGATTAGTCAGCTCCTGATTAGTGAGCAGTAGTCAGCTCCTGATTAGTGAGCTCCTGATTAGTGAGCAGCAGTCGGCTCCTGATTAGTCGGCTCCTGATTAGTGAGCAGTAGTCAGCTCCTGATTAGTGAGCAGTAGTCAGCTCCTGATTAGTGAGCAGTAGTCAGCTCCTGATTAGTGAGCAGCAGTCGGCTCCTGATTAGTGAGCAGCAGTCGGCTCCTGATTAGTGAGCAGTAGTCAGCTCCTGATTAGTGAGCAGTAGTCAGCTCCTGATTAGTGAGCAGCAGTCGGCTCCTGATTAGTGAGCAGTAGTCAGCTCCTGATTAGTCAGCTCCTGATTAGTGAGCAGTAGTCAGCTCCTGATTAGTGAGCTCCTGATTAGTGAGCAGTAGTGAGCTCCTGATTAGTGAGCAGTAGTCAGCTCCTGATTAGTGAGCAGTAGTCAGCTCCTGATTAGTGAGCAGTAGTCAGCTCCTGATTAGTCAGCTCCTGATTAGTGAGCAGCAGTCAGCTCCTGATTAGTCAGCTCCTGATTAGTGAGCAGCAGTCGGCTCCTGATTAGTGAGCAGTAGTCAGCTCCTGATTAGTCAGCTCCTGATTAGTCGGCTCCTGATTAGTGAGCAGTAGTCAGCTCCTGATTAGTCGGCGTCTGATTAGTGAGCAGTAGTCAGCTCCTGATTAGTCGGCGTCTGATTAGTGAGCAGTAGTCAGCTCCTGATTAGTCGGCGTCTGATTAGTGAGCAGTAGTCAGCTCCTGATTAGTCGGCGTCTGATTAGTGAGCAGTAGTCAGCTCCTGATTAGTCGGCGTCTGATTAGTGAGCAGTAGTCAGCTCCTGATTAGTCAGCTCCTGATTAGTGAGTAGTAGTCAGCTCCTGATTAGTGAGCAGTAGTCAGCTCCTGATTAGTCAGCTCATGATTAGTGAGCAGCAGTCAGCTCCTGATTAGTGAGCAGTAGTCAGCTCCTGATTAGTCAGCTCCTGATTAGTGAGCAGCAGTCAGCTCCTGATTAGTGAGCAGTAGTCAGCTCCTGATTAGTAGGCGTCTGATTAGTGAGCAGCAGTCAGCTCCTGATTAGTCGGCGTCTGATTAGTGAGTAGCAGTCGGCTCCTGATTAGTGAGTAGCAGTCGGCTCCTGATTAGTGAGCAGCAGTCGGCTCCTGATTAGTGAGCAGCAGTCGGCTCCTGATTAGTGAGCAGCAGTCGGCTCCTGATTAGTGAGCAGCAGTCGGCTCCTGATTAGTGAGCAGCAGTCGGCTCCTGATTAGTGAGCAGTAGTCAGCTCCTGATTAGTGAGCAGTAGTCGGCTCCTGATTAGTGAGCAGTAGTCGGCTCCTGATTAGTGAGCAGCAGTCGGCTCCTGATTAGTGAGCAGCAGTCGGCTCCTGATTAGTGAGCAGCAGTCGGCTCCTGATTAGTCAGCTCCTGATTAGTGAGCAGCAGTCGGCTCCTGATTAGTGAGCTCCTGATTAGTGAGCAGCAGTCGGCTCCTGATTAGTGAGTAGCAGTCGGCTCCTGATTAGTGAGCAGCAGTCGGCTCCTGATTAGTGACTAGCAGTCGGCTCCTGATTAGTGAGCAGCAGTCGGCTCCTGATTAGTGAGCAGCAGTCGGCTCCTGATTAGTGAGCAGCAGTCGGCTCCTGATTAGTGAGCAGCAGTCGGCTCCTGATTAGTGAGCAGCAGTCGGCTCCTGATTAGTGAGCTCCTGTTCCTGAATTTTTTAATTTAACTAGGTAAGTCAGTTAAGAACAAATGTGTATTGAAAATGGCGACCTACCGGGGAACAGTGGGTTAACTGCCTTGTTCAGGGGAACAACGACAGATTTTTACAGATTCGATCTTGCAACCTTTCGGTTACTAGTCCAACGCTCTAACCACTAGGCTACCTGCCGCCTCTACACTCTAACCACTAGGCTACCTGCCGCCTCTACACTCTAACCACTAGGCTACCTGCCGCCTCTACACTCTAACCACTAGGCTACCTGCCGCCTCTACACTCTAACCACTAGGCTACCTGCCGCCTCTACACTCTAACCACTAGGCTACCTGCCGCCTCTACACTCTAACCACTAGGCTACCTGCCGCCTCTACACTCTAACCACTAGGCTACCTGCCGCCTCTACACTCTAACCACTAGGCTACCTGCCGCCTCTACACTCTAACCACTAGGCTACCTGCCGCCTCTACACTCTAACCACTAGGCTACCTGCCGCCTCTACACTCTAACCACTAGGCTACCCTGCCGCCTCTACACTCTAACCACTAGGCTACCTGCCGCCTCTACACTCTAACCACTAGGCTACCTGCCGCCTCTACACTCTAACCACTAGGCTACCTGCCGCCTCTACACTCTAACCACTAGGCTACCTGCCGCCTCTACACTCTAACCACTAGGCTACCTGCCGCCTCTACACTCTAACCACTAGGCTACCTGCCGCCTCTACACTCTAACCACTAGGCTACCCTGCCGCCTCTACACTCTAACCACTAGGCTACCTGCCGCCTCTACACTCTAACCACTAGGCTACCTGCCGCCTCTACACTCTAACCACTAGGCTACCTGCCGCCTCTACACTCTAACCACTAGGCTACCTGCCGCCTCTACACTCTAACCACTAGGCTACCTGCCGCCTCTACACTCTAACCACTAGGCTACCTGCCGCCTCTACACTCTAACCACTAGGCTACCTGCCGCCTCTACACTCTAACCACTAGACTACCTGCCGCCTCTACACTCTAACCACTAGGCTACCTGCCGCCTCTACACTCTAACCACTAGACTACCTGCCGCCTCTACACTCTAACCACTAGGCTACCTGCCGCCTCTACACTCTAACCACTAGGCTACCTGCCGCCTCTACACTCTAACCACTAGGCTACCTGCCGCCTCTACACTCTAACCACTAGGCTACCTGCCGCCTCTACACTCTAACCACTAGGCTACCTGCCGCCTCTACACTCTAACCACTAGGCTACCTGCCGCCTCTACACTCTAACCACTAGGCTACCTGCCGCCTCTACACTCTAACCACTAGGCTACCTGCCGCCTCTACACTCTAACCACTAGGCTACCTGCCGCCTCTACACTCTAACCACTAGGCTACCTGCCGCCTCTACACTCTAACCACTAGGCTACCTGCCGCCTCTACACTCTAACCACTAGGCTACCTGCCGCCTCTACACTCTAACCACTAGACTACCTGCCGCCTCTACACTCTAACCACTAGGCTACCTGCCGCCTCCACACTCTAACCACTAGGCTACCTGCCACCTCTACACTCTAACCACTAGGCTACCTGCCACCCCACATAACCCTGATAAGTGTGTGTCTCTGCTCCTGTTAAGTGCACTTCAGATAAGTGCAAACTCTGGTTGAAGTGCACTAGTTTTTCAGACCCTTTTATAAACAGATCCAGCTAAATGTTTTCCACGCTACCATCTTCAGAGTATCGATCTGGTACTTCCCCTCTCCCACCAGGTATGCCTATAACATCACTCTCAAGGAGGTAATGCAGATACTGACCAGAGTTGTTCTGGAGTACCCTTTCCAACAGCAGGGGGCGCAGCTCACCACCCTACAGTACACCGGTTCACTACTGCCTGTAAGTACTCACAACTTCCACTCCCCAATTGATTGTTCTACAACCAATAATATAGATTTTTATATTTTTATTTATTTATTTATCTCTTCATTTTTACAGACAAATCACTTACAAAAATGACCAGCTTTTATCTCCACCCCCCAAAAAAAACAGTTTTAGAGGTGTAATGAGGGACAGAGAGAGCGCGAGATGGTTTAAAGAATAGCCTATTTCTCTCTTCCCCCCCCCCCCCCCGCCTCTCAGCTGCTGAAGACGTGGTCTCCGGTGTTTAAGAACTACATCAAGAGAGCTCAGGATCACCTGGACTGCCTGTCTGCTGTGGAGGAGCTGTTCCTGGAGCAGGACACTCATCAGACTGCTATGGTCAAGGTGGGTTGTCTGTCTGGACTGTCTGTGTTCTTAGAGCAGGAGACTCCCAAACTGCTATGGTCAAGGTGGGTTGTCTGTCTGGACTGTCTGTCTGGACTATCTGTGTTCTTCGAGCAGGAGACTCCCAAACTGCTATGGTCAAGGTGGGTAGAGTGTGTAGTATGTAGACCTGCAATAGATAGACTTAGAGTCCCATCCAGGGAGTGTTCCTACTACTTGTATAGATAGACTAGAGTCCCGTCCAGGGAGTGCTCCTACTACTTGTATAGATAGACTAGAGTACCGTCCAGGGAGTGCTCCTACTACTTGTATAGATAAACTAGAGTACCGTCCAGGGAGTGCTCCTACTACTTGTATAGATAAACTAGAGTACCGTCCAGGGAGTGCTCCTACTACTTGTATAGATAAACTAGAGTCCCATCCAGGGAGTGCTCCTACTACTCGTATAGATAGACTAGAGTCCCATCCAGGGAGTGTTCCTACTACTTGTATAGATAGACTAGAGTCCCATCCAGGGAGTGCTCCTACTACTGTATAGATAGACTAGAGTACCGTCCAGGGAGTGTTCCTACTACTTGTACATTAAGCTGCCTCATGCTACAGAAACAAGAGATGGGCTCCTGCCCTATGAGCCGTTCTGGCTCGGATAAATAATTTACTAATTTTCCAATTGTTTTGTTCTGAACCGAATCATAATTGTCTGTTCCCTTCCACTGTTGCGGCCAGCAAAATATAGCTCTGAACCAGTTGGAACCAAAATTAAGTAACAGTTTATAGTGTTCCTTTTTTTTGCAGAGCAGCACCAGATTTAGAATAAAAACACATCTTACCTTTTATTGTTTGTTAATAAATCCAATGTTGAAATGTGATAACTATATTATCCTTAGCTGGCATTGAAAAGTTGAATCCATTCTTCTGTAATTAATAATCTCTCCATAGTTTCGGGAATCAGGCCAGTAAGGTGCTAGACTATTCTCCTGAGGGGGAGGGGCAGGTTGTAATGTCCAGTAGGATGCTAGACTATTCTCCTGAGGGGCAGGTTGTAATGTCCAGTAGGATGCTAGACTATTCTCCTGAGGGGCAGGTTGTAATGTCCAGTAGGGTGCTAGACTATTCTCCTGAGGGGGAGGGGCAGGTTGTAATGTCCAGTAGGATGCTAGACTATTCTCCTGAGGGGAGGGGCAGGTTGTAATGTCCAGTAGGGTGCTAGACTATTCTCCTGAGGGGGAGGGGCAGGTTGTAATGTCCAGTAGGGTGCTAGACTATTCTCCTGAGGGGGAGGGGCAGGTTGTAATGTCCAGTAGGATGCTAGACTATTCTCCTGAGGGGGAGGGGCAGGTTGTAATGTCCAGTAGGATGCTAGACTATTCTCCTGAGGGGCAGGTTGTAATGTCCAGTAGGGTGCTAGACTATTCTCCTGAGGGGGAGGGGCAGGTTGTAATGTCCAGTAGGGTGCTAGACTATTCTCCTGGGGGGAGGGGCAGGTTGTAATGTCCAGTAGGGTGCTAGACTATTCTCCTGAGGGGCAGGTTGTAATGTCCAGTAGGATGCTAGACTATTCTCCTGAGGGGAGGGGCAGGTTGTAATGTCCAGTAGGATGCTAGACTATTCTCCTGAGGGGGAGGGGCAGGTTGTAATGTCCAGTAGGGTGCTAGACTATTCTCCTGAGGGGGAGGGGCAGGTTGTAATGTCCAGTAGGATGCTAGACTGTTCTCCTGAGGGGCAGGTTGTAATGTCCAGTAGGGTGCTAGACTATTCTCCTGAGGGGGAGGGGCAGGTTGTAATGTCCAGTAGGATGCTAGACTATTCTCCTGAGGGGGAGGGGCAGGTTGTAATGTCCAGTAGGGTGCTAGACTATTCTCCTGAGGGGCAGGTTGTAATGTCCAGTAGGGTGCTAGACTATTCTCCTGAGGGGGAGGGGCAGGTTGTAATGTCCAGTAGGGTGCTAGACTATTCTCCTGAGGGGGAGGGGCAGGTTGTAATGTCCAGTAGGGTGCTAGACTATTCTCCTGAGGGGGAGGGGCAGGTTGTAATGTCCAGTAGGGTGCTAGACTATTCTCCTGAGGGGAGGGGCAGGTTGTAATGTCCAGTAGGGTGCTAGACTATTCTCCTGGGGGGCAGGTTGTAATGTCCAGTAGGATGCTAGACTATTCTCCTGAGGGGAGGGGCAGGTTGTAATGTCCAGTAGGGTGCTAGACTATTCTCCTGAGGGGGAGGGGCAGGTTGTAATGTCCAGTAGGATGCTAGACTATTCTCCTGAGGGGGAGGGGCAGGTTGTAATGTCCAGTAGGGTGCTAGACTATTCTCCTGGGGGGCAGGTTGTAATGTCCAGTAGGGTGCTAGACTATTCTCCTGAAGGGGAGGGGCAGGTTGTAATGTCCAGTAGGGTGCTAGACTATTCTCCTGAAGGGGAGGGGCAGGTTGTAATGTCCAGTAGGATGCTAGACTATTCTCCTGAGGGGCAGGTTGTAATGTCCAGTAGGATGCTAGACTATTCTCCTGAGGGGCAGGTTGTAATGTCCAGTAGGATGCTAGACTATTCTCCTGGGGGGGAGGGGCAGGTTGTAATGTCCAGTAAGGTGCTAGACTATTCTCCTGAGGGGCAGGTTGTAATGTCCAGTAGGATGCTAGACTATTCTCCTGAGGGGGAGGGGCAGGTTGTAATGTCCAGTAGGATGCTAGACTATTCTCCTGAGGGGGAGTGGCAGGTTGTAATGTCCAGTAGGGTGCTAGACTATTCTCCTGAGGGGGAGGGGCAGGTTGTAATGTCCAGTAGGGTGCTAGACTATTCTCCTGAGGGGGAGGGGCAGGTTGTAATGTCCAGTAGGGGGCTAGACTATTCTCCTGAGGGGGCAGGTTGTAATGTCCAGTAGGATGCTAGACTATTCTCCTGAGGGGGAGGGGCAGGTTGTAATGTCCAGTAGGGTGCTAGACTATTCTCCTGAGGGGGAGGGGCAGGTTGTAATGTCCAGTAGGGTGCTAGACTATTCTCCTGAGGGGGAGGGGCAGGTTGTAATGTCCAGTAGGGTGCTAGACTATTCTCCTGAGGGGGAGGGGCAGGTTGTAATGTCCAGTAGGGTGCTAGACTATTCTCCTGAGGGGGAGGGGCAGGTTGTAATGTCCAGTAGGATGCTAGACTATTCTCCTGAGGGGGAGGGGCAGGTTGTAATGTCTAGTAGGATGCTAGACTATTCTCCTGAGGGGGAGGGGCAGGTTGTAATGTCCAGTAGGATGCTAGACTATTCTCCTGAGGGGCAGGTTGTAATGTCCAGTAGGGTGCTAGACTATTCTCCTGGGGGGAGGGGCAGGTTGTAATGTCCAGTAGGGTGCTAGACTATTCTCCTGAGGGGAGGGGCAGGTTGTAATGTCCAGTAGGATGCTAGACTATTCTCCTGAGGGGGAGGGGCAGGTTGTAATGTCCAGTAGGATGCTAGACTATTCTCCTGAGGGGCAGGTTGTAATGTCCAGTAGGATGCTAGACTATTCTCCTGAAGGGGAGGGGCAGGTTGTAATGTCCAGTAGGGTGCTAGACTATTCTCCTGAGGGGCAGGTTGTAATGTCCAGTAGGATGCTAGACTATTCTCCTGAAGGGGAGGGGCAGGTTGTAATGTCCAGTAGGGTGCTAGACTATTCTCCTGAGGGGCAGGTTGTAATGTCCAGTAGGATGCTAGACTATTCTCCTGAGGCTAGACTATTCTCCTGAGGGAGGGGCAGGTTGTAATGTCCAGTAGGGTGCTAGACTATTCTCCTGAGGGGCAGGTTGTAATGTCCAGTAGGGTGCTAGACTATTCTCCTGAGGGGGAGGGGCAGGTTGTAATGTCCAGTAGGATGCTAGACTATTCTCCTGAGGGGGAGGGGCAGGTTGTAATGTCCAGTAGGGTGCTAGACTATTCTCCTGAGGGGGAGGGGCAGGTTGTAATGTCCAGTAGGGTGCTAGACTATTCTCCTGAGGGGGAGGGGCAGGTTGTTAGACTATTCTCCTGGGGGGCAGGTTGTAATGTCCAGTAGGATGCTAGACTATTCTCCTGAAGGGGAGGGGCAGGTTGTAATGTCCAGTAGGGTGCTAGACTATTCTCCTGGGGGGCAGGTTGTAATGTCCAGTAGGATGCTAGACTATTCTCCTGGGGGGAGGGGCAGGTTGTAATGTCCAGTAAGGTGCTAGACTATTCTCCTGAGGGGCAGGTTGTAATGTCCAGTAGGATGCTAGACTATTCTCCTGAGGGGGAGGGGCAGGTTGTAATGTCCAGTAGGATGCTAGACTATTCTCCTGAGGGGGAGTGGCAGGTTGTAATGTCCAGTAGGGTGCTAGACTATTCTCCTGAGGGGGAGGGGCAGGTTGTAATGTCCAGTAGGGTGCTAGACTATTCTCCTGAGGGGGAGGGGCAGGTTGTAATGTCCAGTAGGGGGCTAGACTATTCTCCTGAGGGGGCAGGTTGTAATGTCCAGTAGGATGCTAGACTATTCTCCTGAGGGGGAGGGGCAGGTTGTAATGTCCAGTAGGGTGCTAGACTATTCTCCTGAGGGGGAGGGGCAGGTTGTAATGTCCAGTAGGGTGCTAGACTATTGTCCTGAGGGGGAGGGGCAGGTTGTAATGTCCAGTAGGGTGCTAGACTATTCTCCTGAGGGGGGAGGGGCAGGTTGTAATGTCCAGTAGGGTGCTAGACTATTCTCCTGAGGGGAGGGGCAGGTTGTAATGTCCAGTAGGATGCTAGACTATTCTCCTGAGGGGGAGGGGCAGGTTGTAATGTCCAGTAGGATGCTAGACTATTCTCCTGAGGGGGAGGGGCAGGTTGTAATGTCCAGTAGGATGCTAGACTATTCTCCTGAGGGGCAGGTTGTAATGTCCAGTAGGGTGCTAGACTATTCTCCTGGGGGAGGGGCAGGTTGTAATGTCCAGTAGGGTGCTAGACTATTCTCCCGAGGGGGAGGGGCAGGTTGTAATGTCCAGTAGGATGCTAGACTATTCTCCTGAGGGGGAGGGGCAGGTTGTAATGTCCAGTAGGATGCTAGACTATTCTCCTGAGGGGCAGGTTGTAATGTCCAGTAGGATGCTATACTATTCTCCTGAGGGGGAGGTTGTAATGTCCAGTAGGATGCTAGACTATTCTCCTGAAGGGGAGGGGCAGGTTGTAATGTCCAGTAGGGTGCTAGACTATTCTCCTGAGGGGCAGGTTGTAATGTCCAGTAGGATGCTAGACTATTCTCCTGAGGGGGAGGGGCAGGTTGTAATGTCCAGTAGGGTGCTAGACTATTCTCCTGAGGGGCAGGTTGTAATGTCCAGTAGGGTGCTAGACTATTCTCCTGAGGGGGAGGGGCAGGTTGTAATGTCCAGTAGGATGCTAGACTATTCTCCTGAGGGGGAGGGGCAGGTTGTAATGTCCAGTAGGATGCTAGACTATTCTCCTGAGGGGGAGGGGCAGGTTGTAATGTCCAGTAGGGTGCTAGACTATTCTCCTGAGGGGGAGGGGCAGGTTGTAATGTCCAGTAGGATGCTAGACTATTCTCCTGAGGGGGAGGGGCAGGTTGTAATGTCCAGTAGGGTGCTAGACTATTCTCCTGAGGGGGAGGGGCAGGTTGTAATGTCCAGTAGGGTGCTAGACTATTCTCCTGAGGGGAGGGGCAGGTTGTTAGACTATTCTCCTGGGGGGCAGGTTGTAATGTCCAGTAGGATGCTAGACTATTCTCCTGAAGGGGAGGGGCAGGTTGTAATGTCCAGTAGGGTGCTAGACTATTCTCCTGGGGGCAGGTTGTAATGTCCAGTAGGATGCTAGACTATTCTCCTGAAGGGGAGGGGCAGGTTGTAATGTCCAGTAGGATGCTAGACTATTCTCCTGAGGGGGAGGGGCAGGTTGTAATGTCCAGTAGGATGCTAGACTATTCTCCTGAGGGGGAGGGGCAGGTTGTAATGTCCAGTAAGGTGCTAGACTATTCTCCTGAGGGGGAGGGGCAGGTTGTAATGTCCAGTAGGATGCTAGACTATTCTCCTGAGGGGCAGGTTGTAATGTCCAGTAGGATGCTAGACTATTCTCCTGGGGGGAGGGGCAGGTTGTAATGTCCAGTAGGGTGCTAGACTATTCTCCTGGGGGGCAGGTTGTAATGTCCAGTAGGGTGCTAGACTATTCTCCTGAGGGGGAGGGGCAGGTTGTAATGTCCAGTAAGGTGCTAGACTATTCTCCTGGGGGGGAGGGGCAGGTTGTAATGTCCAGTAGGGTGCTAGACTATTCTCCTGAGGGGGAGGGGCAGGTTGTAATGTCCAGTAGGATGCTAGACTATTCTCCTGAGGGGCAGGTTGTAATGTCCAGTAGGGTGCTAGACTATTCTCCTGAGGGGGAGGGGCAGGTTGTAATGTCCAGTAGGGTGCTAGACTATTCTCCTGAGGGGGCAGGTTGTAATGTCCAGTAGGGTGCTAGACTATTCTCCTGAGGGGGCAGGTTGTAATGTCCAGTAGGGTGCTAGACTATTCTCCTGAGGGGGAGGGGCAGGTTGTAATGTCCAGTAGGGGGCTAGACTATTCTCCTGAGGGGGCAGGTTGTAATGTCCAGTAGGGTGCTAGACTATTCTCCTGAGGGGGAGGGGCAGGTTGTAATGTCCAGTAGGGTGCTAGACTATTCTCCTGAGGGGGAGGGGCAGGTTGTAATGTCCAGTAGGGTGCTAGACTATTCTCCTGAGGGGGAGGGGCAGGTTGTAATGTCCAGTAGGGGGCTAGACTATTCTCCTGGGGGGCAGGTTGTAATGTCCAGTAGGATGCTAGACTATTCTCCTGAGGGGGAGGGGCAGGTTGTAATGTCCAGTAGGGGGCTAGACTATTCTCCTGAGGGGGCAGGTTGTAATGTCCAGTAGGGTGCTAGACTATTCTCCTGGGGGGCAGGTTGTAATGTCCAGTAGGATGCTAGACTATTCTCCTGGGGGGCAGGTTGTAATGTCCAGTAGGGTGCTAGACTATTCTCCTGAGGGGGAGGGGCAGGTTGTAATGTCCAGTAGGGTGCTAGACTATTCTCCTGAGGGGAGGGGCAGGTTGTAATGTCCAGTAGGGTGCTAGACTATTCTCCTGAGGGGGAGGGGCAGGTTGTAATGTCCAGTAGGGTGCTAGACTATTCTCCTGAGGGGGAGGGGCAGGTTGTAATGTCCAGTAGGATGCTAGACTATTCTCCTGAGGGGGAGGGGCAGGTTGTAATGTCCAGTAGGGTGCTAGACTATTCTCCTGAGGGGGAGGGGCAGGTTGTAATGTCCAGTAGGGTGCTAGACTATTCTCCTGAGGGGGAGGGGCAGGTTGTTAGACTATTCTCCTGGGGGGAGGGGCAGGTTGTAATGTCCAGTAGGATGCTAGACTATTCTCCTGAGTGTGGAGTGGGGACAGGTTCCCTATACACGCACACCAGGGTTTCCATGAGCCGGTAGCCCTAACTGTCATGTTTTAACTTGAAAGAGAATAAATAAAATTGTAGTTGGCCAAATTGTCCGGCAGATGCTGTCTATCATAGCCTGCACTTCAGCACCATTCTCAATCCGTGCACACCTGTGCGCCTGCTGTGGAGAGAGTGAGAGACGAGCCTTGGCCACTGTTGATTACAAAGATGGACGCCTTATGCATTGAAGTTAGAGAAAGCAGAGTAGGTCTGTCGACAGTGAGCAGGGTACATGTCGAGGAGAGGTTTAAATGCATTGCAGTTAGAGAAAGCAGAGTAGGTCTGTCGACAGTGAGCAGGGTACATGTCGAGGAGAGGTTTAAATGCATTGCAGTTAGAGAAAGCAGAGTAGGTCTGTCGACAGTGAGCAGGGTACATGTCGAGGAGAGGTTTAAATGCATTGAAGTTAGAGAAAGCAGAGTAGGTCTGTCGACAGTGAACAGGGTACATGTCGAGGAGAGGTTTAAATATCGTAATGGACTAAGATGAGAGTTTTGGCGCGGCCAATTGCAGGCCACTGTCTTTGTAATTTGTTATAGGCTGCTTTTACGGACACTTAAATGTGTCTCATTTGGCCAATATTCCTTGTTTATTGAAGGCCAGGGCGGACCTGAATACATATGGATGTCCGTTAAATTTAAATCTTCCGGCACCACATGTTCCTAACTGAAACCCTGGCTCATGCTCTGACAGGCAGGCAGACACTAGAATAACTTTGAGTGTGAGGGCTTTGCGTATGTGTAAAATAACGTTCATAACCATTTCCCCATCATTGTTTAAATAACAGTTATGGCCTGAAACAGTATAAATCACTTTCGTTTGCCTTTCTGATTCTGTTCCTCAAAAAACAAAAAAAGTCATTTTCAGTTCTGTGCCCAAAAACCGGTTCCAACCCTCTGCTTCTTACTTCTTTCTATGTATTTATTTTACTTGTGATGTTGGACGTTAACATGTCTGTTGTTGTTGTCTTCCCTGTAGGTGCTGATGAAAATGTACCAGCTGGAGATCCTGGAGGAGGAGGCCATCCTAAAATGGTTCTCTACCGGAGCCACCAATGACAAGAGCAGACAGCTACGCAAGAACCAGGGAGTGAGTACCACTTACAGAGCTTATACATAACAGCAAGAAAGGCATTGTGTGGGGAAATGGATTGTTTTCCAATGGAGGGGGCGGTTAGACGTACCTCACTCAGTGTGTGGCACTGTACGTCCTGTACAGACCCCAGGCCTAAACACAGAGGTCTTCCTGTCTTCCTCAGCTCCAGAAGTTTATCCAGTGGTTGAAAGAAGCAGAGGATGAGTCTTCGGAGGAAGGAGAGTGAGGAGGAAGGAGAGTGAGGAGAAGGATGAGTCTTCGGAGGAAGGAGAGTGAGGAGGATAATGAGTCTTCGGAGGAAGGAGAGTGAGGAGGATAATGAGTCTTCGGAGGAAGGAGAGTGAGGAAGGAGAGGAATAAAGACTGAAGACTTGAGAACCGTGTGAATAGAATTCCATCGTTTCCATGGCGGTTCACCTTAAATCTGCACTTAAAGGACCGGTTCCCCAGACATTAAAGAGCTGTATTCAATCCGTATCGCTTGAAGACCCACATTAAAATGTAAAGGTGATTTGAGCCGACATTGCCTTTTAAATTGAGCTATAACGTAGATCTTCCACGATACGAAGCGAATACAGCCCTGAACCTAGTCCTGGAGTAGAAATCTATTTTAGTGGACTTTCTCCATTGAGGATTCTTTTTAATTCCAGGATTCGGGCAAATCTGTGTCTCGGGAAACCGTCCCAGAATGTCAAAGGTCATCAGTTTGGACACTGCGGCAGCTTCATATTGCTTCTCCAAAAGGAAACGACATTGTTGATATTTAGTCAGTGTGTACAGCGCAAGCAGACACCTAGCTCACAATGTCACAAGAAGGAAAGCTGTGGTATGGTTTAACACCCTAATAAAAGAATGATTGAAAAACACACTTTTTTTTGAGTCGTTTTTAATATACTCCCAACATAGACCATCACCCACTGAATAGAGAATGTCACAGATCTGCTTTAGTGTTCAGTATGAGACAGGTTTTACCTGTCTCTCTGTCAGTTCAGAACATTTTTTTTTAACTGATTTCCCTTGGGGCGATTTCTCATGTAACCACAGTGGTTTAATGCTGCATAGAGGTAGTTGTGTTCTATACTAGCAAAGTCACCTGCTGATGTTAGTCACACATACGTCTATCACATAATACAACACCATCTCAAAGACATTACTTCAACTAAACCGCAGCGACCGGCAGGGAAGGATTTTAAAACAAGTATGATTAATATTTTTCAAATATCTAGTTATCGATTCAGAACATTTCGTTAAAAGAAAGAAAATGGCTGGATCTACGTTCCAGTATAAGTACTCCGTTGTTAATTCATCGACTTAAACACCGTTTCCTATGTGCCACTGTGGACGGGATTTGTGAAGACACGGTCTTGCAATACCTATGGTCCTTCCATAATCCTATAAATAGAGTGGTATTCACCACAGACATTTACCATTCACCTAGGACATAATCTGCCATTAACAAAATATATTTGTATCTACAAAGAAATAGGATAAGTTTAAGCAATACTTCACCTTCTGATAGGCTGGGTTGAATTTTCAACATATTTTCAACATATTGCTTAAAACCTATCCAATAATTTTAGATGTGCAGGAGGGCTCGGTAGAAGGTAGTCGATTTGGGCTTCATCACTACTAATCCCTTCTGTCCTTTTTCCCCATCGTACTATAAACCGCCCCGGCCAGCAGCGATGCTCCCGTAATCCCAAACAGCGCCGTCAGCCTCATCCACAGATTGGCCGTACCCTCATGTCGCTCTATAAACCCCTTGTAGTCCGTGGGGACCAGGATGTAGCGGCGGCCATCTTGTGGCGCCTGCAGCCTCATGGTCGTCCCTGTCCCTCCCTCCAGCACCACCTCCCCGAAACCTGTCATAGTGGTTCCAACACGGAGCAGCTCCTCCGTCTCCTTCTGCGCCACGGGCCGCTCGCCGCTGAGGCCCTCCAACAACGCGTCCACCAGGCCCTCCTGGGCGTGTTTGACACTGCAGTGAACTCTCTCCAGGAACCAGCCGGAAGCCTCCAGAGGGGAATGGACCTTGACGGTGATGTCGGTGATGTAGGCGCCCGGTTCAACCAGACTGAAGGGGACGACGTTGTTCGTCTCCTTCCTGTTGGTCGTTCTGGAGTTCCTGAGAAAGGAGGAGTTGGGGGAGGAGAGAGAACATGGCGTTGACCTTCGTGTGTACGGAATTGTTGGATTGCATTACTTTTAGGTGACGTAGACTACTAAAATATGATTCTTAAAGAGCTTACATGATTCCAAGTTCACACTTTGAGCCGGATCACAGGGTATAGCCATGATACACCATATATTACACACTCATATGTGGACACCCCTTCAAATGAGTAGGATACGGGCTATTTCAGACGCACCCGTTGCTGACCGGTGTATGGAATCGAGCACACACCCATGCAATCTCCATAGACAAACATACTGAAGAGCTCAGTGACTGAAAATGTCTAGGAGCAACAATGGCTCAGCCACGAAGTGGTAGGCCACACAAGCTCACGGAGTGGGACCGCTGAGTGCTAAAGCGTGTAAAAATTTCTGTCCTCTGGAAGCAACGTCAGTACAATAACTGTTCATCGGGAGCTTCATGAAATGGGTTTCTATTGGCTGAGCAAATCGCAATGCCAAGCGTCGGCCTGGAGTGGTTTAAAGCTTGCTGCCATTAGACTCTGGAGCAGTGGAAGCGTGTTCTCTGGAGTGATGAATCACGCTTCACCATCTGGCAGTCCGAACGGATGAATCTGGCAGATGCCAGGAGAACGCTACCTGACCCCATGCATAGTGCCAACTGTAAAGTTTGGTGTAGGAGGAATAATGGTCTGGTGATTCTATGCTTCCAACTTTGTGGCAACAGTTTGGGGAAGGCCCTTTCCTGTTTCAGCATGATGATGCTCCTGTGCACAAAGCGAGGTCCATACAGAAATATTTTGTTGAGATTGGTGTGGAGGAAATTGACTGGCCTGCACAGAGCCCTGACCTCAACCCCATAGAACACCAGGCCTAATCACCCAACATCAGTGCCCGACCTCACTAACACTCGTGGCTGAATGGGAGCAAGTCCCCGCAACAATGTTCCAACATTTTTATTTTTATTTTATGTATCTAGGCAAGCCAGTTAAGAACAAATTCCTATTTTTCTTATCTTAGCTCAGGGATTCGATCTAGCAACCTTTCAGTTACTGGCCCAACGCTCTAACCAATAGGCTACCAGCAGCCCCAATATCTAGTGTATCTTCCCAGAAGAGTAGAGGCTGTTATAGGGAGGGGGGGGGGGACCAACACCATATTAATGACCATGATTTTGAAATGAGATGTTGGATGAGCAGGTGTCCACATATCTTTTGGTCGTGTAGTGCATGTGTGCATAACGCTGTATTATGGCTCATGTATAGAACTGTGTACTAACCATGTTCTAGTGATGTTGTTCCACACTTTCCAGTGTTCCTCTACAGCTATTTTCTGGATCACCCCAAAGCATCTTGGGACAAACTGACTGGTCAGAGTCTCACCGTCCGCCTGGACCAAACCTGGAACAGGAACACTTCACACGTCTAATATATACTGGTGATAAACGCATAATTTATTTTAATCTAATGAGGTTTAATCTGTTTCAGAGGGGGGTTAACACTTACCTTCTACTGCGACGTACTGCAGTTTTCTGTGGGGCGATGCCTTGAGGATCCTTACCAAGTGTTGATCCGGGATGAATTTGGGTATTTCCTATTCGAGAGAGAAATGAAACACAGAAACTGTACTGCATTTCTGCATTTGTTTGTGTGTGTGTGTGTGTGGTTTGTGTGTGTGTACCTTCAGCTTGACCATTTCATCTTTCTTCTCCTTGTATAAGTGGTAAAACAAGCCAGAGAAGGCAAAGCTGGAGCCCACACCGATCAGGACCAATGGGTTGAAGATGGGAAGGTCACTCATTCTGTCAATCTGTGATCGGAAATAAGATCAACATTTCAGCAGATTAAAGTCCTTATCCAGAACCAAATCTTGACTGAGTGCTGGCCAACTTCTTGTCTTTGATTCACCGGGGGGAATTGGACTGCCTGTGTAAATGCAGCCTTGGTGTGCAGTAGTAAATTTCTACCCTGGGAAATGTTTTGAGTCAACACAGTGATTTATATTGTACACACACACACACTGGCTGTGTTGACAAAGGCAGGCCAATTCTAATAGTTTTGCCACTAATTGGTCTTTTGACCAATTGGATCAGATTTCGCCAAATGATCAGAATTGGGTTGCCTGTGTAAACACAGCCACTGTTTGTTGACTTGGACGTGGAGCACAGGAGATTGATGATGCCTTAATTGTGGAGGACAGGCTCGTGGTAATGACTGGAGCGGAATCTGTGGAATGGTATCAAATACGTCAAACAACATGGTTCCCCGTTGTTTAATGCCATTCTGGCCATTATGAAGAGTACAAGTCAAGCCCCTGATGACACACACACGCGCGTGGCTCAAGAGGACAGCCGCATGACAAGATGAGTATACAGGGTTTGCTTTTGTTCATCCAGAAAGCTTTTGGCATAGGACATTACAAGTATTTCGCTACACCCACAAAAACATCTGCTAAATATGTGTATGTGACTAATAAAAGATACACTACTAGGTGTCTTAGTGTGTCTAAACACAGGGAAGATCTGTTCCATGTATACAGAAAATACAATGTTTGTGTTTGTTGAAAATATACTTCACGGAGGTTTAGATGTTACACTGATTCTCTCTTACTTTCTTTTTTTGGTCACAAACTGAAATTAGGCAAACTATTAGAATTTTAGCAACCAGGAAATGGGTGGAACGATTTCTGCATACTTCACCTTTACGCGTTGGTAATTCTAGACCAGAGACACTTTAATTCCCCGTTCCTGTTCAATGGATAAAACATGGGCGTATTCATTACGCCAATTCTGTTGAAAAACGTACGGAAGCAAACGAAACGGGGAGGAACCCTTCCTGAATTTGTCCAATAGAAACACTGGTTGTCGTTGCAAAACTCAACTGTTTGCAACTGTTTGGGTAATGATTACACCAAATATTTGTATAACTAACCGTCATTGTTCTGTGATTAAACCCCCGGTGACTGAAACAATGCAAGGTAGCCTGGTTGTTTACCTTGTACGAAGAACAATACGATATATATTGGTAATGATGGACTTAGTCAAATGGCTTTGATATGAATTAATAAAACCCAGTACTCACCTATTCGAAAACATACAGTCAAACTGGGAACGAATAACCTGAAACAATTCCAAAACTAAAGTCAAGGCGAGTCATGTCGGTTTCACTTCCTTTAGTTTACGCGTTGCTGACGTTGCACTTGCTGAGACAATAGTATGTTGCGTTCGTACCCGCCCACTAGTAGTTTTACAAAATTAATTGGAAGACGTGACCTCCAGATGGCAGCAAAGCCATGGGTTTCGTTCGTCTTTAATTTCAATGAAGGGCTCTGGGTTTAGGACGCTTGTCCACTGAATAATTGAGGCAGTTAGTTACATTTTCAACTGATGTATAAATGTATGGTACACTGCACCTGTAACGAAAAAAACGATGTTTTGTTCAATATGTCTACTGTTTTTTTGTTGTTGTATGTGTGAAGGCTAACTGTCCAGTGTGACTCCCTCAGCCCAATGACTCATGGGTAAATCTCCACTGATTGTGTCAGTCAGCTTCCTCATCCTGTCTGTTTTATTATTTAACATTTTCTCATTTTCTCAATTGACTAAACTTTGCTATTACACACATACTGTCTTTTAAAATAATCTCTCACCCTCTCTTTCTGCACCACAATTATCTGTGGAGTGAGTCTTTGAAACCTTTCAAAAAACAAAACTTCAAGGCACTTCTTAGGTTGAGATATAATGCCTATGTCTCTTTGGAAGCTGTCCTGCCAAGACAATGTCACTAGCAGCCATCATCTCTGTTTTCGTTTGTACCCAAGACAGAATATCAAACTACAAAATGTCAGGGGAAAAAGCGGTGATAAAATTCACCCGACTCTCTGTTCGATTTTGTATTCTGAGTAACTTTGTCTGATTCCAGATTCTGTGTAACCTTCCTACAGTCACCTGAGAACAATCGTAACAATTGGGCTTATTAACTGTGGGTCCCCAGGACTGGAGTTAACAAACACTGCTGTAGTTTTATCCAACAGTGGCTCTAAAAGATAGATCCGTGGGATGGCATGGGCTTATTAACTGTGAGTCCCCAGGACTGGAGTTAACAAACACTGCTGTAGTTTTATCCAACAGTGGCTCTAAAAGATAGATCCGTGGGATGGCATGGGCTTATTAACTGTGGGTCCCCAGGACTGGAGTTAACAAACACTGCTGTAGTTTTATCCAACAGTGGCTCTAAAAGCTAGATCCGTGGGATGGCATGGGCTTATTGTGGCTTAATGCTCCACACGGAAACCAAGAAAGAGTTAATGGCTACCCAAAGTAATCCACTACTTTTTGACCAATGAGACGTCTTCGTTCCTTGTGGAGTTTATGGCCACAACAAGGCCATTGGGTGCCAATTCGGGCCACACCCAGTGAGTCTTGTAATGGTTAGAGGATGAAGCCTTGTGAGTTGAAAGACGCTGATCTACCGTAGAGTTAAACAGGACAGGACCTGCTTTGATGTGGATTGATATGCTCTAGTTCTCCTGCCTGGGCTCAGACGCAAGTCCAGAAGGCAGTGAAGACATGTGGCCTCGTGTTTCATAAATCATATACCACCGTCTTGTTGGCTGCTAGTAGACCCGTGAGTTTGGTGAAGCGAGACTAATTGCCCATCAACTCACCTGTTGTGGATAGTCAGAAACATGCACTTAGTCATTGCTTGGGCGTTAATCTCTACATGCTGCCAAATAGTCTCGTTTATTCCATTTGATATACTTTGTTTCATATCGATAGTCTAAGGTTCCATATAACTTTTTGTTTTGTTTTGTCTCAGTCTTACTTTTCAGCTCGGTATGACTCGGGTACAGAGTCATTCAGTTTGAATCATCCTTGTGTCCTTGAAGTCTTGAGTTCTTGGTCATTGTGACTGCACCATTCTGAGTACAGCGCTTTCTGATCTGAAAGATGACGCTGGGTCATGTAGCCTTGAGCTCAGAAGAAAAATATGGAAGAGAAGAAATTGGTGTAAAAATGCATCGCTGACGCATTGCCATTCCTGAAACATTTCCTCACCTGATAACTCTGTAATACAGACTTCTCAAATGGAAAATATAACTCTGTAATACAGACTTCTCAAATGGAAAATATAACTCTGTAATACAGACTTCTCAAATGGAAAATACGACGTGTTATACAAAACAGATACCTTAAGAATCCTGGAAGATTTTCATATGTTATCATCATACAAGCAAGCATATGACATCTTTGAATTAAGTGCAGACACAAAATACATATGAGATCTTCTCAACTTTGATTTTTTTTTTTAACTTCTCTCTCTGTGCGTTCTCAACTGAAATCAGCAACCAAAAAAACAACAACACTCAGTGTCTTTACAGGCTCCCCCTGACATCAGACTCACACGGTGTGAAACTAATGGGGTCTTATGTATCATAAAATAGGCTTGTTCTAATCTCTGTCCTTTGCTCCGTTCATCTTTCCCTCGATCCTGACTAGTCTCCCAGTCCCTGCCGCTGAAAAACATCCTCCCAGCATGATGCTGCCACCACCATGGTTTACCGTTGGGATGGTATTGGCCAGGTGATGAGTGGTGCCTGGTTTCCTCCAGACGTGACGCTTGTCATGTTTCTCATGTTCTGAGAGTCCTTTAGGTCCCTTTTTGGCAAACTCCAAGTGTGCTGTCATGTGCCTTTTACTGAGGAGTGACTTCTGTCTGGCCACTCTACCATAAAGGTCTGATTGGTGGAGTGCTGCAGAGATGGTTGTCCTTCTAGAAAGGTTCTCCCATCTTCACAGAGGAACTCTGGAGCTCTGTCAGAGTGACCATCGGGCTGTCATGTGCCTTTTACTGAGGAGTGGCTTCTGTCTGGCCACTCTACCATAAAGGTCTGATTGGTGGAGTGCTGCAGAGATGGTTGTCCTTCTGGAAAGGTTCTCCCATCTTCACAGAGGAACTCTGGAGCTCTTTCAGAGTGATTATCGGATTCTTTCTCACCTCCCTGACCAAGGCCCTTCTCCTCCGATTGCTCAGTTTGGCCGGACGGCCAGTTCTAGGAAGAGTCTTGGTGGTTCCAAACCTCTTCAATTTAAGAATTATGGAGGCCACTGTGTTCTTGGGGACCTTCAATGCTGCAGACATTTGTTGGTACCCATCCCCAGATCTGTGCCTCGACACTGCTGTTTCAGAGCTCTACGGACAATTTCTTCGACCTCATGGCTTGGTTATTGCTCTGACATGCACTGTCAACTGTGGGACCTTATATAGACAGGTGTGAGCCTTTCCAAATCATGTCCAATCAATTTACTTTACCACAGGTGGACTCCAATCAAGTTGTAGAAACATCTCAAGGTTGATCAATGGAAACAGGATGCACCTGATCTCAAATTTCAGTCTCATAGAAAATGGTCTGAATACTTATGTAAATAATGTTTTTATTTTTTATACATTTGAAAACATTTCTAGAAACCTATTTTTGCTTTGTCATTATGGGCTATTGTGTGTAGGTTGACGAGGTAGATTGTTTTTGTTTAATCCAATAACTCTAACGTAACAACATGTGGAAACAGCGAATGGGTTCTGAATACACCCCGAATGCACTGCCGATCAGGTGTTCGGTTACTGTGTGTTGACATGTTGTATCTACATAAACCAAATCACAACATTTAAAGTTAACTTCTCATAGAAGAAACTAACGAACAAACAACATGTATTCAGTGTCTTAACAGATAAAAAAATAAATATATATAATTCAATACAGCAAACAGTAGACTGGATATTTCTCAAATCAATTGTTTATTTCATATTTTTATGTGAACACTATGGGGGATGTTGACCTTAGAATGTTTAAATGGGCAACTACATAATTATTTACATGAACCAACTGAGCAGTAGATTTCAACCAATGGAAGTTTAAAAGATAATTAACAAATGTGTAATAATTAAAACAAAAGCTAAATCATACCCAGTTCAGAACTATTGTCTTTTTGAGTGAACAGTTGGAGATGGCAGAAGAAGTCCTCTGTCTGAAGCTTGTTGCACTGAGACGACCACAGCGTCGGGTTATTTCAACTTGTAACCCATCGCCTTGGGTTGAGCACTTGATCAAGCAGCTGGGTAAAGTAGACTATACTGCTGACTTAAAGCAACCCAGTGTGTTTGGTTGTACCATAAACCCAGCACATTGGGTTGTTGGACTGACCCAGCACAGTGGGTTGTTGGACTGACCCAGCACAGTGGGTTGTTGGACTGACCCAGCACATTGGGCTGTTGGACTGACCCAGCACATTGGGTTGTTGGACTGACCCAGCACATTGGGTTGTTGGACTGACCCAGCACAGTGGGTTGTTGGACTAACCCAGCACAGTGGGTTGTTGGACTGACCCAGCACAGTGGGTTGTTGGACTGACCCAGCACAGTGGGTTGTTGGACTGACCCAGCACAGTGGGTTGTTGGACTGACCCAGCACAGTGGGTTGTTGGACTAACCCAGCACAGTGGGTTGTTGGACTGACCCAGCACAGTGGGTTGTTGGACTGACCCAGCACAGTGGGTTGTTGGACTGACCCAGCACAGTGGGTTGTTGGACTGACCCAGCACAGTGAGTTGTTGGACTGACCCAGCACATTGGGTTGTTGGACTGACCCAGCACAGTGGGTTGTTGGACTGACCCAGCACATTGGGTTGTTGGACTGATCCAGCACAGTGGGTTGTTGGACTGACCCAGCACAGTGGGTTGTTGGACTGACCCAGCACAGTGGGTAGTTGGACTGACCCAGCACAGTGGGTTGTTGGACTGACCCAGCACAGTGGGTTGTTGGACTGACCCAGCACAGTGGGTTGTTGGACTGACCCAGCACAGTGGGCATTTTTTTAAATGTATTTTAATGTTAATTAATGTTATTTTCAATGTAATGCTAATTTCAATTTTGCTTATATATGTTTGCCTTCTGTACCATCTCACCCCCTCCTTTTCCTACACACAATCAAGATACAATATTGAATGTCATAATTAATAATCATAATCATAATTTGTTTTGCCTGCATTTCAGAACATACATCACAGCACATCGGAGAATTGTCCACAATGTACAAGAATGTATAATATTTAGAATAGCAATGATTTTAAAATTGATTTCTATTATTTCATGAACAGTCCAAACCATTAGCCTAATGTGCACACTGAGATTGCAATTTGACAAGAACAAAGCTTGCGTGTGTGTGACACAGTCTGTCTTAAGTGGTAATAACACAGATCTGTGTTATCAGACAGTGTCAGAACTAATTAATAGATTAGCACGTTCAGTGACACACTTCAGCTATCTTAGGTGACCGTACACACGCGTCACTCTACTAAGGACATGGACCAATGACGATCATTACTTCATAATAACTGTATTTCCATCATAAAGCACTTTTCACAATCCCCAAAATATAACATTTTGTATTTCAAATATCATCATAAATATATGAAGATGTACGTGCAACTTCAGGCCAGTTTCAAAAACATTTAATTTTATAGTAATCATAAATATATGAAGATGTACGTGCAACATAAAGGAAAGCAAGCAACAAAATGCATTAAAACAAACAAAGTAAATTTAACAGAGCTATTAACAGGGCCTTAAGAGCATCGCTATAAGAAGGGGAAAGGGAAAGGGGATACCTAGTCATGGCTCATCCACCCATTCATCTATACATTCACAGGAACACAAACACATGTGTTTCCTCCTGTCACTTCTGACACTACATTCAGGAGTAGATACTTATATCAGTATTTTTCAGTGGAAACAAAATACATGCTCGCAACAGTCTCACTGCGGGGGTACCTGACAGCTGATATACTGTGGTCTGTAATAATTCCCATGCTGGGGCGCAGTGGGAAAGTTGATATCAAGCACATAATAGGACTTGAAGCACACGTCCAGTTCCGCCAAGCAGTGTACCTTACTCCAATGCCTGTCCACTAATGACATTAAAAACCTGTGAGCAGTCCCCAAGAGCCAACACAAATTGGTAAGGTCTGGTCACTTCCGCCTCCGCCTGGTACAGGTCCCAACCTGTTAAGATATAAATCATCATCATTTTGAATATGAGGACTTGTGCAAAGGATGGAGGTACACTGAATGCCATCGCTCACAATTTATTTTGTATACCATATATCCTTTTATAAATATAAAACATCCAATCCCAGTTTGATGCCTACATCTGCCATTCATTTGGAGCTGAGGCACATAGGTTCATTTACACAACAATGTCTTGGAGTGTGCAGTTATGCATAACAGATATTTGCATGCTGTTCCTTTCATTCAATGTTTGCAAATGCTATCATCTAATTTCCCCATCAATCTTCCTATGCCCTCCCCATGCCTATCCACTATTTAAACCTACGAGTCAATGAAGGACTTTCTGGTCTCTTCGATCCTGGGTCGGGAATCGTCTTCCCTGACAATATTTGTAGAATGGTGTTGGGAGGACCACTGGCAGAATCTTAAAGTGATGTCACCTTGTATATCTGGACAGGAGAATGTTCAGTGAATAACTTGATTGTTTCAGAATAAAAAGATATTAGCATCTGAGACACCACCAGAAGGGTAATTTCAAACTAGACCTGCAAAGCAAAGTTTTTTTTTGTCCTTGAAGTCCGTGATCCAATTTCCCCTGAGAACTCAGGGTTTTAAATTGAGAAGGCCCTGAACAATCTGTAGTGAAGCAGACAAACAATTACTTTTCCATTGCAGTTAATCATTAGCCTGGATTCCGCCTAACTCTGGAAGTCCTCCCTGACCTCCGTATGGAATGGCTCTGATGTTGTCGGCACAATGCGTTGGTAAATGAAGGAGCCGGTGCTCTTACCGGTTGGCTCTCCTCTGTGTCTTTCTCACTCAAACACCCACAGCCACACTCAGCCCTTGAGCCCCCCCCCCTCTGTTAAAATGGTTAGATTTTCAAATTCAAACAATGAGAGGTCTGAACTGAGGGGGGGGAATTACATTTGAGAGAACCAATCAAACCCTGTCACACAATTTGAGCAAATATTGCATTAACAAACAGCCTCCTTTTCAGAACGGTGTGTTCACAGCTCTCCCTGCGCTGTGAGTCACCTGGGTCGCATCAGCCAAGCTAGTTAATCATAGTAAACAGAATCAAATTCAATTCTAATGTTTGTGTTTTTTTTTTAAATGAACACACCATGCCTGGAGTATCCAGCAGACGTGGATACTCTCTGATTATGTCTTTGGCGCCTGGGGAGCAGCTATTGTTGGGGGTTAACTGCAGAAGGGCAAAAGGCAGATTTGTCCACCTTCGAACCAGCAACCTTTCTGTTACTGGCCCAACGCTCTTAACCACTAGGCTTAACTGCTAGAGGGAATCCTACATTTCTAAATTACATACTTTGAGCAGGGTTGATAAGGCAGGTCAAATGGTTGAACAAAGACAAGAGTGTGAGGAGAGAGAGAGGTTGAATAGGGGCGGAGCTTCCAGGTTAGAAAGGCGGGCTGATAAACAACGGGTTATTGGTTCCAACCCCTAGCTGCCCTGGTGAGGATTATACAGGGAGTGATCCGGCAGCCAGAGTGTTACCAGCTACAATACCTCTGTATACTGCTGTTGTGCCCTTGAGCAAGGCACTTTACACCTAAGTGCCCATGAGCTGCTCCTAGCCTGTGTCAGGTTAGTCACTGTGACAGAAAATCTGTGCAAATGACCAATACAACCAGGTATGGTGAAATGAAGGCCAGACTATCTATGGTAGTTGTAAAGTATTGAGTCCCAAAGTGGCTGCATGGGTTCTAAGAGTCTCTGGGGAAGTTAAGTCTTTAAAGTTCCCATTCAGGTTGTACTATTGGTTATCGACAACAACGTGGAAGAAGTAGATTCTGTTTTACACAGGGTCAATGAAAATCAACCACTTGGATTGAGCGATATAAATCACATCATATATACAATAACACTGTAAACTAGTATAAGCCTGCTTCTTTACTTTAAAGCTGTTCATTGTTGCTCATAAAATAATGTTGATAACAAGAAGTATCACACCAAGCCTTAATTATATTGACACTCTGAACCTCTTTCTTCTGTGCTTGGAATCTTTGGCAGTGGCATTGTGTTTTGTGTGAATCCAAGGAACCTTGGGGCACATAAACCAGTATAAACAACCTGTGCCCTACATTCAAAGATGATCTGGCTATTTGAATGATTGTCTAAACTTTTTCATATTTGACTGGCTCTTAGGCTCCTTCAGCATATTTCCAGTGATTTCAGTAAAACTGGATTTGATTGTCGGATTTACCTTTCTTAGTTGGAGCTAGACAGGAACAGAAAAGAGTGTGTGTGTGTGCGTGTGTGTGTGTGTGTGTGTGTGTGTGTGTGTGTGTGTGTGTGTGTGTGTGTGTGTGTGTGTGTGTGTGTGTGTGTGTGTGTGTGTGTGCGCATACGTGCATTGGAGGTACATTGTTTGATTGAGAGAACAGGAGGGTAGGGGAGAGAGTGAGGAAAGAGGACAGGCTGGTAGGGGAGAGGGTGTGGAGAGAGGGGAGAAAGGAGGTTAGGGGAGAGAGTGAGGAGAGAGGGAGAAAGGAAGTTAGGGGAGAGAGGGGAGAAAGGAGGGTAGGGGATAGAGTGAGGAGAGAGGGGAGAAAGGAGGGTAGGGGAGAGGGGAGAAAGGAGGGTAGGGAAGAGAGTGAGGAGAGAGGGGAGAAAAGAGGGTAGGGGATAGAGTGAGGAGAGAGGGGAGAAAGGAGGTTAGGGAGAGAGGGGAGAAAGGAGGGTAGGGGATAGAGTGAGGAGAGAGGGGAGAAAGGAGGGTAGGGGAGAGAGTAAGGAGAGAGGGGAGAAAAGGAGGGTAGGGGAGAGAGTGTGGAGAGGGGAGAAAGGAGGGTAGGGCATAGAGTGAGGGGAGAAAGGAGGGTAGGGGAGAGAGTGAAGAGAGAGGGGAGAAAGGAGGGTAGGGGAGAGAGTGAGGAGAGAGGGGAGAAAGGAGGGTACGGGGAGAGAGTGAGGAGAGAGGGGAGAAAGGAGGGTAGGGGGATAGAGTGAGGGAGAGGGGAGAACGGAGGGTAGGGAGAGAGTGAGGGAGAGGGAGAAAGAAGGGAGGGGAGAAAGTGAGGAGAGAGGGGAGAAAGTGAGGAGAGAGGGGAGAAAGGAGGGTAGGGGAGAGAGTGGAGAGAGGGGAGAAAGGAGGGTAGGGGAGAGAGTGGAGAGAGTGGAGAGAGGGGAGAAAGGAGAGCAGGGGATAGAGTGAGGGAGAGAGTGGAGAAAGGAGGGTAGGGGAGAGTGGAGAGAGGGGAGAAAGGAGGGTAGGGGAGAGAGTGAGGAGAGAGGGGAGAAAGGAGGGTAGGGGAGAGAGTAAGGAGAGAGGGGGAGAAAAGGAGGGTAGGGGAGAGAGTGAGGAGAAAGGGGAGAAAGAAGGGTAGGGGAGAGAGTGAGGAGAGAGGGAGAAAAGGAGGGTAGGGGGAAAGAGTGAGGAGAAAGGGGAGAAAGGAGGGTAGGGGAGAGAGTGAGGAGAGAGAGGAGAAAGAAGGGTAGGGGAGAAAGTGAGGAGAGGGGGGAGAAAGTGAGGAGAGAGGGGAGAAAGGAGGGTAGGGGAGAGAGTGGAGAGAGGGGAGAAAGGAGGGTAGGGGAGAGAGTGGAGAAAGGAGAGTAGGGGATAGAGTGAGGAGAGAGTGGAGAAAGGAGGGTAGGGGAGAGAGTGAGGAGAGAGGGGAGAAAGGAGGGTAGGGGAGAGAGTGAGGAGAGAGGGGAGAAAGGAGGGTAGGGGAAGAGTGAGGAGAAAGGGGAGAAAGGAGGGTAGGGGATAGAGTGAGGGAGAGAGAGGAGAAAGAAGGGTAGGGGGAGAAAGTGAGGAGAGGGGGGAGTGAGGAGAGAGTGGAGAAAGGAGGGTAGGGGAGAGAGTGGAGAGAGGGGAGAAAGGAGGGTAGGGGAGAGAGTGGAGAGAGTGGAGAAAGGAGAGTAGGGGATAGAGTGAGGAGAGAGTGGAGAAAGGAGGGTAGGGGAGAGAGTGAGGAGAGAGGGGAGAAAGGAGGGTAGGGGATAGAGCGAGGAGAGAGTGGAGAAAGGAGGGTAGGGGAGAGAGTGGAGAGAGTGGAGAAAGGAGAGTAGGGGATAGAGTGAGGAGAGAGTGGAGAAAGGAGGGTAGGGGATAGAGTGAGGAGAGAGGAGAAAGAAGGGTAGGGGGAGAAAGTGAGGAGAGAGGGGAGAAAGTGAGGAGAGAGGGGAGAAAGGAGGGTAGGGGAGAGAGTGGAGGGAGGGGAGAAAGGAGGGTAGGGGAGAGAGTGGAGAGAGTGGAGAGAGGGGAGAAAGGAGAGTAGGGGATAGAGTGAGGAGAGAGTGGAGTAAGGGGGTAGGGGAGAGAGTGAGGAGAGAGGGGAGAAAGGAGGGTAGGGGATAGAGTGAGGAGAGAGGGGAGAAAGGAGGGTAGGGAGAGAGTGTGGAGAGAGGGGAGAAAGGAGGGTAGGGCATAGAGTGAGGGGAGAAAGGAGGGTAGGGGAGAGAGTGTGGAGAGAGGGGAGAAAGGAGGGTAGGGGATAGTGAGGAGAGAGTGGAGAGAGGGGAGAAAGGAGAGTAGGGGATAGAGTGAGGAGAGAGGGGAGAAAGGAGGGTAGGGGAGAGAGTGAGGGGAGAAAGGAGGGTAGGAGAGAGAGGGGAGAAAGGAGAAAGGAGGGTATGGGAGAGAGTGTGGAGAGGGGAGAAATGCAGGTAGGGCATAGAGTGAGGAGAGAGGGGATGAAAGGAGGGTAGGGAAGAGAGTGAGGGGAGAAAACAGGGTAGGGGAGAGTGGAGAGAGGGGAGAAAGGAGGGTAGGGGATAGAGAGAGGGGAGAAAGGAGGGTAGGGGAGAGAGGGGAGAAAGGAGGGTAGCGGATAGAGTGAGGAGAGAGGGGAGAAAGGAGGGTAGGGGAGAGAGTGAGGAGAGAGGGGAGAAAGGAGGGTAGGGGGAGAGAGTGAGGAGAGGGGAGAAAGGAGGGAGGGGGAGAGAGAGTGGGAGAGAGGAGAAGGAGGGTAGGGGAGAGAGTGGAGAGAGGGGAGAAAGGAGGGTAGGGGATAGAGTGAGGAGAGAGGGGAGAGGGGAGAAAGGAGGGTAGGGGAGAGAGTGAGGGGAGAAATAAGGGTAGGGGAGAGAGTGAGGAGAGAGGGGAGAAAGGAGAAAGGAGGGTAGGGGAGAGAGTGTGGAGAGAGGGGGAGAAATGCAGGTAGGGCATAGAGTGAGGAGAGAGGGGAGAAAGGAGGGTAGGGGAGAGAGTGAGGGGAGAAAAGAGGGTAGGGGAGAGTGGAGAGAGGGGAGAAAGGAGGGTAGGGGATAGAGTGAGGAGAGAGGGGAGAAAGGAGGGTAGTGGAGAGAGTGAGGAGAGAGGGGAGAAAAGAGGGTAGGGGAGAGAGTGAGGGGAGAAAGGAGGGTAGGGGATAGAGTGAGGAGAGAGGGGAGAAAGGAGGGTAGGGGAGAGAGGGGAGAAAGGAGGGTAGCGGATAGAGTGAGGAGAGAGGGGAGAAAGGAGGGTAGGGGAGAGAGTGAGGAGAGAGGGGAGAAAGAAGGGTAGGGGAGAGGGTGTGGAGAGAGGGGAGAAAGGAGGGTAGGGGAGAAAGCAGGAGAGAGGACAGGAGAAAGAAGAGAGGGATGGGGCTGTACACTGGGGGGGAAGTATGGCTCTTAGTGAGCAAGCCAGCTGCCAAACAAGTCCTTTGATAATTACTTTTAGAAGTCTTAGGATGCTCCAAGATTCTTTAAAACATTAATGGATACTAGAATTCTCCTGCTTTTTAGGGGGTTAGTAGAAAATGAAACACAGGCAACAAAATCATAATTTGACATCTTGTTTTCGTACTTGTTCTAATAAAGACAACAGTTGAATCAGAAGCTCATGTGTTGTATAACTTCATATTTTAAATGGAGACATCCAATGTTTTCAAGGCTCTTTATCCAGCCACATTGACGGCTTCTATAATTTGAAATTCAGTCAGTGAAAGTCTGTGTCTCGTTTCATTAAACAGATAAAACATGTGAGATTGTATCTAAACTTCCACCTTTATCCTGTAATATAATATATTTTTCATTAGAAAATCAAATGATGTTTATCATCCATAACCCATTTAAGTCCAAAGACATATTTTTTTTTACTGTGGATCAGAGCCCTACTTGTTTTAAAACCCCACCTGTTTAGTATTATTATTTATTTATTTTGCTGCCTGTTTTGCATGTCATTTTGGCATTAATACATATCAGTTCTAAAAAATAGATATAATATAGTCGCATACAAACTTGCTCTTTTTTGCTTTTTTGAGCAAGGTAGCTCCAAAATGCAGGTGATTCAGCCAAGCTCAGCGCTTTCTGTTGAGGAGAGGCAGACAGCAGAACGTACAACGCATAGGGGTTGGTCATTTTCTCGAGTTGCTCCGTGATTGGCTCAGTGTTCTGTCATTCATGGGGACATTACATCACTGCAAAATCTACAGGTAGAGCTAGAAAGTTCAAGCCCCTTGGTTGTTGCCATAGTTATATTAGAAGTGCCCTTCCCAGAAGGCTCAAGGACATTGGCCACAGATAAAATAACGTCAAATCACGTTATATCTACCATATCTTTGATTGGACTGATCATGTCAACATCATACTTTCAAAAGCAAATTCGCTAGCAAACTAGTCATCATCATGAATCACGTTTGACAATCTACTGGCAAATCCTTTTCAAACCTTGTCATATGAAGAGAAATTATAGATAAAACATATCGGTGCTCATTGGCCATTGGACTTAAGTTGGAAATCGCAAATTCAACAATGAGCGGTTTGGAAGGAGTTTGTGACTAACTGCAAGTGTTGCAAAGCAATCACGATTTTGCTTCCCCTGCCTGCTATTCGATGGAGAGGGTGTGTGGTCCAAACCTGGGTTTAAGGGTCTCTTTTCCAAGCTTAAAAGGATAAACAGGAACATGCAACACCATGGCCAGAAAAGGTTTAGTACATTGGCCATACTATCAATCCAGCATGACTTTTGCCGCATTCAAAACAACTGGAAACTCGGAACTGGGAAATCTCAGACCTCCCTATTCAAGTGAGTACAGCACAACAGTGAGTCCAAAAATGTCTTGTATGCTGCTGCATAAATGATGTAATATGCCAGGGAGATATATATGTATACTATAGCTAAGAAAGTAATACTAAGTGTATGATGTGTAGTAAGCTGTTAGTAGCCCATGTGCCTCACCTGAATAATTTGGTCCCATTCCCCCCTCATAACTTAGCCTACTGTTCTGACTTGTAGCCTATAACCTGTTTTTTAGATAAATGTCATCATTGAATATTGTAAGAGCTTTCATTGTCTGCTTATATGCCCCCTTTATTTATCCAATGGTTCTGACTTGCTGTACAGGGAGAATACTGTAAGAACCACCCACGATCTGAAATCTGTTTCAGTACATTTCAAAAGTGCTGAACAAATACCTGTAGTTATACTGACAACGTCTGTCAAAACTCTCTCATTAATGCCTTCATCAAAATTACGGATTGCCTTTTGTCCGCTCATCGTTCCCTTAGGCCATAGTTTGTACATCTCACTTGTCAGTGGAAACAACATTTGTTTAAGTCAGTCAGCCATATCAGCTATGTTTAAAAAAAAGGCATTTAATGAGGCTGAATGAACTGTTTTGCTGCTAAACAAGGTTCCGCTGATAGCCAGGCGTAGCGGTATTAAGGATTGACTCCACGGTGCTGAAAATAAAGCTCTGCTGTTGAGACAGCTTTATGTAGGCCCTAATAGTTTATGGGACCGCTTGTCACCATTACAGTGCAATTAATACAGTAAGGATTGACGCAGGGTGACGAGAAGCAAGTACAGGGAGTGAACATTTAATAAACAACAGACATGAAACAGAACAGGAACTGCATCTGGGGAGGGGAAAATAACGACATTAATGACAATAATGCAGGGAACCAACTGAGGAACAAACACATATAGACGGGGCAGTCAACGAAGGGGAGGAGTCCAGGTGAATCCAATGAGTGCTACTACGCGTAATGATGGTGACAGGTGTGCGTAATGAAGCGCAGCCTGGCTCTCTCTCGCGCCAGAGAGGGGGAGCGGGAGCATGCGTGCCAAATACATTATTTAGTGCTGTGATGTTTAGTGTTGTGGTGCCTGCTTTGCAGGCATGCATAAAAAACATGTTTTTGTTGAGTTTGAGTGTGCAAAGCTGTCATCAAGGCAAGAGGTGGCTACTTTGAAGAATCTCAACTATAAAATACATTTTGATTTGTTTAACATGATTTGGAAAGGCACACACCTGTCTATATAAGGTCCCACAGTTGACAGTGCATGTCAGAGCAAAAAACAAGCTATGAGCTCAAAGGAATTGTCCATAGAGCTCCGAGACAGGATTTTGTAAAGGCACCACTCTGGGGAAGGGTACCAAATTGTTTCTGCAGCATTGAAGGGCCCCAAGAACACAGTGGCACCCATAATTCTTAAATAGAAGAAGTTTGGAACCACCAAGACTCTTTCTCGAGCTGGCCTCCCGGCCATACTGAGCAATCGGGGGAGAAGGGCCTTGGTCAGGGAGGTGACCAAGAACCCAATGCTCACTCTGACAGAGCTCTAGAGTTCCTCTGTGGAGATGGGAGAACCTTCCAGAAGGACAACCATCTCTGCAGCACTCCACCAATCAGGCCTTTATGGTAGAGTAGCCAGACAGAAGCCACTCCTCAGTAGAAGGTACATGACAGCCCACTTGGAGTTTGTGAAAATGCATTTAAAGACTCTCAGAAACAAGATTATTTGGTCTGATGAAACCAAGATTGATCTCTTTGGCCTAAATTTTTAACCTTTATTTAACTAGGCAAGTCAGTTAAGAACAAATTCTTATTTTCAATGACAGCCTAGGAACAGTGGGTTAACTGCCTGTTCAGGGGCAGTGACAGATTTGTACCTTTTCAGCTTGGGGGTTTGAACTTGCAACTTTCCGTTTACTAGTCCAACACTCTAACCACTAGGCTACCCTGCCGCCCCAAATGTCAAGCGTCACATTTGAAGGAAACCTGGCACCATCCCTACGGTGAAGCATGGTGGTGGCAGCAGCATACTGTGAGGAAGTTTTTCAGTGGCAGGGACTGGGAAACTAGTCAGGATTGAGGCAAAGATGAACGAAGCAAAGTACAGAGATATCCATGATGAAATCCTGCTTGAGAGCTCTCAGGACCTCACTGGAGTGAAGGTTTACCTTTCAACAGGACAACGACCCTAAGCACACAGCCAAGACAATGCAGGAGTGGCTTTGGGACATGTTTCTGAATGACCTTGAGTGGACCAGCCAGAGTTTGGACTTAAACCCGATCAAACATATCTGGAGATCCAACCTGACAGAACTTGAGAGGATCTGCAGAGAAGAATGGGAGAAACTCCTCAAATATACGTAGGTGTGCCGATCTTGTAGCCTCATAACCAAGAAGACTTGAGTTTGTAATTGCTGCCAAAGGTTATCAACAAAGTACTGAGTAAAGGGTCTGAATACTTATGTTCTTGAGGCATCACTACAGACACCCTGGTTTGAATCCTAGGAAACATTGTAGATCCTTAACGGTAGTAGGTTTGGGCCAGTTAAGGACGACTGTGACTTTGCCTTCATCCATGTTGACCCCTCCTGGTGTCAACACGAACCCTAGGAAGGTTACTGTAGTAACGTAAAAGGCGCTCCTCTCAGCCTTGACATGAAGATGGTAGTCCTTTAGCCATTGGAGGACCTGTTGCATAAGCTGTACGTGTTCTGCAATGGAGGGAGAGTAGATCAAGATATCGTCAATGTACATTATGAGGAACTGGTTGATCATGTCCTGGAAAACTTCATTCATTAAGGACTGGAAGAACCAGGTATTCGTTGTGACCCTTAACGGTCACAACATCCCCACTTCGGATACGGAACCGGTTGTAAGCTCTACGTAGGTCCAGTTTGGAGTAGATGGTAGCCTGTCCAACGTGTTATAGTGCGGCCGGAATCAGAGGAAGAGGGAAGTGATTCTTGATGGTAAGGTCATTGAGGGGTTGGTAATCAATGTAGGGACTTATACAGGCGGGATGTGGGTTGGAATGGCAGACTCTGATCCTTCTGTAGAGGTGGCTCAACAGGGTAGACTGAAGCAGTTCTTAAAACAGGCGGGATGTGGGTTGGACTGGCAGACTCAGATCCTTCTATAGAGGTGGCTCGACAGGGTAGACTGAAGCAGTTCTTAAAACAGGCGGGATGTGGGTTGGACTGGCAGACTCAGATCCTTCTATAGAGGTGGCTCAACAGGGTAGACTGAAGCAGTTCTTAAAACAGGCGGGATGTGGGTTGGACTGGCAGACTCAGATCTATAGAGGCTCAACAGGGTAGACTGAAGCAGTTCTTAAAACAGGCGGGATGTGGGTTGGACTGGCAGACTCAGATCCTTCTATAGAGGTGGCTCAACAGGGTAGACTGAAGCAGTTCTTAAAACAGGCGGGATGTGGGTTGGACTGGCAGACTCTGATCCTTCTATAGAGGTGGCTCAACAGGGTAGACTGAAGCAGTTCTTAAAACAGGCGGGAGACCATGACCGCAGTTCCCCTTACCGCCAGGAGATGGCAGGGTCGTGAATGCTTAGCCAGGGGTGACCGAGGATGAGGGGGTTCTTTAGGCGAAGACGACACCATTAAACTGAATGACCTCAGAGTGAAGGAGGCCAATCTGAAAGGTGATACTTTCCGTCATGCGAGTCACAAGACCAGATCTGAGAGGTTGTCCGTCCAGCGCATTAATCCTAAAGGTGAGGATTAACAGGGATTAGTTTGACTCTTAACTGTTGTGGCAATTGTTCGTAAATGAAATTACCTGTGGCCCCCCGAGTCCACTAGTCCCTCCACAAACTGAGTGACCCCATTAGCAGAAAGAAGAGCAAGCTGACTTTTGGTAATATTCAAAAACGTAGAGGTGCTTACCCGGGCGGAAGTGGAGGGGTTGGGGTCACCCCTTCATGTGAGGCGAATCGGACAGCTATTGAGTAGGTGATTACTCTCTCCACAATAGAGGCACAGGTTTTCACGTAACCTCCGGCGTCTCTCGGCAGGCATGAGAGGGACGTGGCCGAGTTGCATGGGTTCGGGGCTATTGGACCGTGGTGGATGAGAGGGGCGTGGCCGAGTTGCATGGGTTCGGAGCTATTGCACCGTGGTGGACGAGAGAAGGGCGTGGAAGACCCGCAGGCCATGGGCGACTGAATTGGTTTAGGTCCATTAAATCTCCTCTGCAGGCCAGTTCAGTCTGTAACTCACGATTAAAACCCCTCCGGTAGACTGTAAGGAGAGCTGGTTGACTCTGTCCACTGCCGGCAGCCACGGTGCGGGCATACTCAGTGGTGGAGCGATGGCCCTTTCGCAGCTCACATAACAGGTCGCCGGTGTGACGACCTGAAGCTGAATGGTCGAACACCTCCTTGAAGAGGTGGAAATGTGATTCAGAGGACAGATCAGATCTTTGAGCGACCCACAGGGCTGTGACCCAATCCAGGGCTTTGCCTGTGAGTAGGGAGGTGATGAAGTCCACCCTGTCTTTGTCAGAGGTGAAGTCAGCGCGGTGATGGTCTATGGACAGGTTCCACTGCATGAGAAATCCTTACGCTTCCCTGGGGAAAATCGTATTTATTATAAATGGAAGATGGACTGGCGAAGTAGGCCGCAGAGTTCTTCGATTCGTTCCTCTTGTCGGGCTAGACGTAGTTGCAGCTCCGCTGAATTCATTTGTCATTATAGGTGAGGTATTCTGTAATGAACACGATGGGAGACAGAGAGTTGGTGCAGGTGTTTATTGTAAAGGACCACAGGAGGAGGCAGGTAGCTGGGTCCAGGGGCAGGCAGAAGGTCATACGCAGGGGGTCCAAAAAGGCAAAAGTCCAGGCAGGGAATAGGCTAGTAACGTAGTCTGGGAGATCAGGCAATAGGTAGATTACAGTAATCCGCAGGGAATTGGCAAAAGTTGTCCTTAGTGGGGCAGGCAAAAACTATCATACACGGGAGTAGTAAATTATGGGAAAAGCAGAGCTCCGAATAGAAGTGTGTCACAAAACAAACAATACCTCACAATGATGTGGTGACATACAGGTGTGTGAACAGGTGATCAGAATTCAGGTGATTGGGATCTGGAAAGTGAGCTGCGTTCAGGGGATCTACGTGTGTGAGAGTGTGAGTTGGATGTAAACGTTACACCATTAGAGTTCTTGGGAACAGGAATGATAGTGGTCCTTTTTTAATATTTATTTTATATTGAAATATGCCTGCCAGTTGTTTTGTGCTTGCTCTGAGAACACGCCCTGGAATATCGTCGGGCCCCGTGGCCTTGCGGGTGCATACAATGAGTTCATCTGGTAGAGGCATCGTTGGGCAGATCTGGGTCTTTGTCATCCGTTATGGACTGTAGCCCCACATACTGCTGTATACGTTGTGTATAGCCTGTACCACCCCATCGACAAGCTAACCACCTCAGTCATCGGTTTCATTAGGAAATGCATCAGTGACGTTGTCCTCACAGTGTAGGTTTGCTGCTTTCCCCAATCAAAAGCCCCGGATTAACACAGAGGGTGGAGCTGAATGTGGCCACATGCCACGGGCAGCGGAGCTTGTGTTTTATGTCTCGACCTTATTCCTGTATTGTCCTTTTGCTCGTCTGATGACTCTGCGGAGGTAATCGCGGGACTTCTTGTACTTGTTCCTGTCTTTAGCCGTAGCCTCAGGGTTGGCCGCGTTAGCTCTGTGTGCAGTGGCCCTGTCCTTTAGTTCAGCTCCACCCTCTGTGTTAATCCAGGACTTTTGATTGAAGGCAGTAGTCCTATACAGTAGTGTGAGTAGGGTTTCTGCAGAAGGTGGTAGTCCTATACAGTAGTGTGAGTAGGGTCAGTTGACCTAATGGTGTTGTCATGGCGTTGGCCTGGGGGTAGGTTTATGACAGTCATAAATACCTCTTTCCCCCTTTTTCCTCTCTCTACCCTACGGAGGTTACATTTAAAAAAAAAACTTGTTGAACATAGAGATTCTTGGAACATCAGAATGTGGGGGGGAAATGAACTATATTCTGGTAATCCGACCAATTGAACATATGCAGTGGTACTTAATGAATATGATGTTGTTGAATTGTTGTTCAATTCAAATGTTTGAATATAAAATTATTTGTGACAGGATGAAATGTGATTTTACCTTCTAAAATGTGAGATGTGGGTTTTCATAAGTTAGGGCTGCTCACTCAGTGGAACGCCCCCGTGAAGACAGAGGTTGTAAACTATGAAACACACCCCTTTCATCCCTTCCTATATAAAGCCTTGACGACAACATAACTTCCTGTTCCAAGGAATGTAGGACGACGGTCCTATGTCAGAATGGTTCAGATAATAACTACAGAATGAAGCCAATATCAGCGTGAGCTTTGGTTGCGAATGGTATGAACTTTGAACTCTTATTCACGACAGAAGTGATACCTCCTAGCCGTTGAGTTAGCAACAGCAGCTGCAAACGCAGACTAGGAAGGAACAGACAGAGTATCCTGTCTATCACACAACAACGTTACTACAACGTATCCAATTGACCACCAGAGACATTCTTCAATGGACAAAGGACTCAGTTTGGCATCACGGCCTTCCATCTACCACCAAACTACTGAAGCTCAGAATAAATATTTATTGCATTTTCCTTTTCCAAATGGGCGGTAATTTAGAATGCATAAGATACTGTATTTACGATAGCACAGCTTCTTCCCTTTGTTCCTCAGTCTTCCTGCTCTTTCACTCAAACCCAGCCCCTTTTCCTGACAATCTGTCATATCTGTTCCGCCCGCTAGGGACGTTTTCCTTTATGACATAATTTGTAATCAAGTTATGATTAATTGTGTGTATGTGTGATTCTACATTTATTTAGTAAATAAATAAATGTAAAAAAACAACAATTGTTGAATTTTTACCCCGTTTTCTCCCCAATTTCATGGTATCCAAATGTTTTTGTAGCTACTATCTTGTCTCATTCAACTCTCATACGGGAGAGACAAAGGTTGAAGGTCATGCGTCCTCCGATATGCAACCAGGCCGCACTGCTTCTTAACACAGCGTGCATCCAACCCCGGAAGCCAGCCACACCAATGTGTCGGAGGAAACACAGTGCACCTGGCAACCTTGGCTAGCGCGCACTGCTCTACCGGCCAACCCCTCCCGACGCAAGGCCAATTGTGTGTCTCCCCACGGACCTCCCGGTCGCGGTCGGTTACGACGGGGCCTGGGCGCGAACCCAGGGTCTCTGGTGGCACAGGTGGCGCTGCAGTGCAGCACCCTTAACCACTGCAACACCCGGGAGGCCCCCATAAATAAATAATTAAACCCAATTTTGTATTGCTGATTCAACTTGTTAGCCAGGGTTTGTGCAGACAAAAGGATTTACAACTTTCAGATGAGACTGAATTCAGGTGACGATTGATATGAACGGCTATTGATGTAAAATATTACGAGGTCTTTAAGAGTTTATTCGGAGGATAACAGCTCTATAAATATTAATTTGTGGTGCCCGACTCTCTAGTTATTTACATTTACATGATTAGCTCAATCAGGTGATATTAATTACGGAGAAATTATTTTATAGAAGAGCATGTCAAATCACTTAATCCGGCATAGGGTCCTGTGTGGCTCAGTCGGTAGAGCATGGCGCTTGCAACGCCAAGCGTCGTGGGTTCGATTCCCGCTAGGGCCACCCATATGTAAAAGTAGTGGCCCCAGCCAACTTGTAAGTCGCTTTGGACAAAAGCATCTGCTAAATGGGATATATTATTATATATATTCATAGCCAAAGACACGACACTGTTTAACAGTCTGATGGCCTCGAGATAGAAGCTGTTTTTCAGTCCCTCGGTCCCAGCTTTGATGCAGCTGTACTGACCTCGCCTTGTGAATTATAGCGGGGTGAACAGGCAGTGGCTCTGGTGGTTGTTGTCCTTGATGATCTATTTGGCCTTCCTGTGACATCGGGTGCTATAGGTGTCCTGGGGGGAGGTAGTATGTCCCTGGTGATGCATTGTGCAGACCTCACTACCCTCTGGAGAGCCTTACGGTTGTGGGCGGAGCAGTTGCCGTACCAGGCGGTGATACAGCCTGACAGGATGCTCTCGATTGTGCATCTGTAGACGTTTGTGAGTGTTTTAGGTGACAAGCCAAATTTCTTCAGCCTCCTGAGGTTGAAAAGGGGCTGTTGCGCCTTCTTCACCACGCTGTCTGTGTGGGTGGACCATTTCAGTTTGTCCGTGATGTGTACGCCGAGGAACTTAACTTTCCACCTTCTCCACTACTGTCCCGTCGATGTGGATATGGGGGCTGCTCCCTCTGCTATTTCCTGAAGTCCACGATCATCTCCTTTGTTTTGGTTGACATTGAGTGTGAGGTTATTTTCCCGACACCACACTCCCCATCGAACACCTGTGGGATGATTCCCCTCAGCAATGTTCCAACATCTAGTGGAAAGCCTTTCCGGAAGAGTGGAGGCTGTTATAGCAGCATTGTTCCAACATCTAGTGGAAAGCCTTCCCCAGAAGAGTGGAGGCTGTCATAGCAGCAATGTTCCAACATCTAGTGGAAAGCCTTCCCCAGAAGAGTGGAGGCTGTCATAGCAGCATTGTTCCAACATCTTGTGGAAAGCCTTCCCCAGAAGAGTGGAGGCTGTTATAACAACATTGTTCCAACATCTAGTGGAAAGCCTTCCCCAGAAGAGTGGAGGCTGTCATAGCAGCAATGTTCCAACATCTAGTGGAAAGCCTTCCCCAGAAGAGTGGAGGCTGTTATAGCAGCAATGTTCCAACATCTAGTGGAAAGCCTTCCCCAGAAGAGTGGAGGCTGTTATAGCAGCATTGTTCCAACATCTTGTGGAAAGCCTTCCCCAGAAGAGTGGAGGCTGTTATAGCAGCATTGTTCCAACATCTTGTGGAAAGCCTTCCCCAGAAGAGTGGAGGCTGTTATAACAACATTGTTCCAACATCTAGTGGAAAGCCTTCCCCAGAAGAGTGGAGGCTGTTATAGCAGCAATGTTCCAACATCTAGTGGAAAGCCTACCCCAGAAGAGTGGAGGCTGTTATAGCAGCATTGTTCCAACATCTTGTGGAAAGCCTTCCCCAGAAGAGTGGAGGCTGTTATAACAACATTGTTCCAACATCTAGTGGAAAGCCTACCCCAGAAGAGTGGAGGCTGTTATAACAACATTGTTCCAACATCTAGTGGAAAGCCTACCCCAGAAGAGTGGAGGCTGTTATAGCAGCATTGTTCCAACATCTAGTGGAAAGCCTTCCCCAGAAGAGTGGAGGCTGTTATAACAACATTGTTCCAACATCTAGTGGAAAGCCTTCCCCAGAAGAGTGGAGGCTGTTATAACAACATTGTTCCAACATCTAGTGGAAAGCCTTCCCCAGAAGAGTGGAGGCTGTTATAACAACATTGTTCCAACATCTAGTGGAAAGCCTTCCCCAGAAGAGTGGAGGCTGTTATAACAACATTGTTCCAACATCTAGTGGAAAGCCTACCCCAGAAGAGTGGAGGCTGTTATAGCAGCATTGTTCCAACATCTTGTGGAAAGCCTTCCCAGAAGAGTGGAGGCTGTTATAGCAGCATTGTTCCAAAATCTTGTGGAAAGCCTTCCCCAGAAGAGTGGACGCTGTTATAACAACATTGTTCCAACATCTAGTGGAAAGCCTACCCCAGAAGAGTGGAGGCTGTTATAGCAGCATTGTTCCAACATCTTGTGGAAAGCCTTCCCCAAAAGAGTGGAGGCTGTTATAGCAGCATTGTTCCAACATCTTGTGGAAAGCCTTCCCCAGAAGAGTGGAGGCTGTTATAGCAGCATTGTTCCAACATCTAGTGGAAAGCCTTCCCCAAAAGAGTGGAGGCTGTTATAGCAGCATTGTTCCAACATCTTGTGGAAAGCCTTCCCCAGAAGAGTGGAGGCTGTTATAGCAGCATTGTTCCAACATCTAGTGGAAAGCCTTCCCCAGAAGAGTGGAGGCTGTTATAGCAGCATTGTTCCAACATCTAGTGGAAAGCCTTCCCAGAAGAGTGGAGGCTGTTATAGCAGCATTGTTCCAACATCTTGTGGAAAGCCTTCCCAGAAGAGTAGAGGCTGTTATAGCAGCATTGTTCCAACATCTAGTGGAAAGCCTTCCCCAGAAGAGTGGAGGCTGTTATAGCAGCATTGTTCCAACATCTAGTGGAAAGCCTTCCCAGAAGAGTGGAGGCTGTTATAGCAGCATTGTTCCAACATCTTGTGGAAAGCCTTCCCAGAAGAGTGGAGGCTGTTATAACAACCATGTTCTAACATCTAGTGGAAAGCCTTCCCAGAAGAGTGGAGGCTGTTATAGCAGCATTGTTCCAACATCTTGTGGAAAGCCTTCCCCAGAAGAGTGGAGGCTGTTATAGCAGCATTGTTCCAAAATCTTGTGGAAAGCCTTCCCCAGAAGAGTGGAGGCTGTTATAACAACCATGTTCTAACATCTAGTGGAAAGCCTTCCCAGAAGAGTGGAGGCTGTTATAGCAGCAATGTTCCAACATCTTGTGGAAAGCCTACCCCACAAGAGTGGAGGCTGTTATAGCAGCAATGTTCCCACATCTAGTGGAAAGCCTTCCCAGAAGAGTGGAGGCTGTTATAGCAGCAATGTTCCAACATCTAGTGGAAAGCCTACCCCAGAAGAGTGGAGGCTGTTATAGCAGCAATGTTCCCACATCTAGTGGAAAGCCTACCCCAGAAGAGTGGAGGCTGTTATAGCAGCAATGTTCCAACATCTTGTGGAAAGCCTACCCCAGAAGAGTGGAGGCTGTTATAGCAGCAATGTTCCCACATCTAGTGGAAAGCCTTCCCAGAAGAGTGGAGGCTGTTATAGCAGCATTGTTCCAACATCTTGTGGAAAGCCTACCCCAGAAGAGTGGAGGCTGTTATAGCAGCAATGTTCCCACATCTAGTGGAAAGCCTACCCCAGAAGAGTGGAGGCTGTTATAGCAGCAATGTTCCAACATCTTGTGGAAAGCCTACCCCAGAGGAGTGGAGGCTGTTATAGCAGCAATGTTCCCACATCTAGTGGAAAGCCTTCCCAGAAGAGTGGAGGCTGTTATAGCAGCATTGTTCCAACATCTTGTGGAAAGCCTTCCCAGAAGAGTGGAGGCTGTTATAGCAGCATTGTTCCAACATCTTGTGGAAAGCCTTCCCCAGAAGAGTGGAGGCTGTTATAGCAGCAATGTTCCCACATCTAGTGGAAAGCCTACCCCAGAAGAGTGGAGGCTGTTATAGCAGCAATGTTCCAACATCTTGTGGAAAGCCTTCCCCAGAAGAGTGGAGGCTGTTATAGCAGCAATGTTCCCACATCTAGTGGAAAGCCTTCCCAGAAGAGTGGAGGCTGTTATAGCAGCATTGTTCCAACATCTTGTGGAAAGCCTACCCCAGAAGAGTGGAGGCTGTTATAGCAGCAATGTTCCCACATCTAGTGGAAAGCCTACCCCAGAAGAGTGGAGGCTGTTATAGCAGCAATGTTCCAACATCTTGTGGAAAGCCTACCCCAGAAGAGTGGAGGCTGTTATAGCAGCAATGTTCCCACATCTAGTGGAAAGCCTTCCCAGAAGAGTGGAGGCTGTTATAGCAGCATTGTTCCAACATCTTGTGGAAAGCCTTCCCCAGAAGAGTGGAGGCTGTTATAGCAACAAAGGGGGGACCAGCTCCATATTAATGTTCAACGAGCAAGTGTCCACATACTTCACATATATATTCATTAACACTGGTATGGCAGAAGCACACTTTTGAGATCCGCCATAATGTTGACACTCCGCTGTCTTTGCAATGATGCATTTATTAAATTACCTAAATATGAGCTCTTGTGTAGCATTCCATGAATGCGCTATAGATGTGCTATGGATATAGTTCATTGACCTTTAATAATGTGGTTGGGACCTGTTATCACGTTCATTAAACGCTTATAGATGTATAATGACGTTACCCATTCGGTAAATATAGGATGTATTTGGAGTGGCCCAATGTTCTATAATCCCCAGTAATATTGGACGCCTCTTGATCTTGGAAGTCAATTTAGATGTTGGATGAAAGGTTTGTACACTGGATGTCACGCCCTGGTCGTGGTATATTGTGTTTGTCTTTATTTATTTGGTCAGGCCGGGGTGTGACATGGGTTTATTGTGGTGGGTGTTGTCTTGGGGTGTTGTTAGGTGTTGGGTGTGTGGCTTAGTGGGGGTATCTAGCATAGTCTATGGCTGTCTGGAGTGGTTCTCAATCAGAGGCAGGTGTTTATCGTTGTCTCTGATTGGGAACCATATTTAGGCAGCCATATTCTTTGAGTATTTTGTGGGTGATTGTTCCTGTCTCTGTGTTTGTGTTCACCAGTTAGGCTGTATAGGTTTTCACGTTCGTTCTTTGTTTTGTTCGTTATTTCATGTCTAGTTCATTTCATTAAAGAACATGAATAACCACCATGCTGCATTTTGGTCCGCTTCTCCTTCGACAGACGAGAACCGTTACAGAATCACCCACTACAACAGGACCAAACGGCGTGGTAACGTTACACTGGATCTCATGTTACTGCTAATGAAAACAAATTACTTTCTTCTCAACAGTATTGTAGGTCATGGTGCTGTTGTGATGGTTGTTTTGAGGGAATGTTCCTATCATAGACAGTTAGGGGACGTTACCTGGGTGTTTGAGGCAATGTTTTTTTGTTTTTTTTTCCAGAGGCAGACCGGAGCAGTTATAGCCTAAGTTACACATTGCACCCTATTTCTGGGCAAAAGTAGTGCACTATATAGGGAATAGGGTGCCATTTGGGACTCATGTTACTTGATCACTTACTATCTCAAGGTCAAAAGCTTGTCATTGGTTCTGGCTGTGACTAACTCAGGGAGGTGATGATGAGAGAAGATTGATCCTAGTTGTGGCTTTAGTATCGCTGCTCTATCATCATAGGCTTGTCCAAGAACACTTTCCTGTTTGAGAGATGGATAGGCAGGAAGTGAAATACTCTTTAGTGCTAAGGCAGCGGTTCCTGACCTTTTTCCATTCTGGGAAACACCAAATTACTATCTAAAGCTCTTGAGGACCACCATTAGAATATCGTGACGATCAAATTTAGTACATGTTATCACTGAATGCAACAGATTAAAGGCCTATAATTATTGTTATTATTGTTATTATAATTGTTATTATTGTTGTTATTAATATTGTTATTATTATTATTGTTATTATTATTTTTTTATTATTATTATAAACAATTTGCATTGTGAAACCCCCCGCCCCTCCCCCCCAAAAAACACTGGTTGAAAACTATGCTACTGCTGTTGAATAAAATGTGACTACTATATTCTTCCTGCCTGGAATCCACACTAAATCCATGCTCTGTTTCGCTATTGTTCTAGAAAGTTACCGTGTGGATTCAAGTCTAGTTTTGTTCAGTTAATAACCAGGTTAACTTTTTTCAGCCTTGACAGCTCAAACGTACACTATTGTAGAAGGTGTACAATATATACACAAGGATGTGTATATACTACGGACAACAATAGGTCCCCTGACACAGGTTGAGGAGCCACTACGTCTATCACAAATATCATTTATACATGAAGATAAGTCATCTATTCGTCATCGTGTTCCCTGGTTGTAAACGTGAGAACAGAGATTGTTTCCGACAGCAGAAAGCACAAAGGGTTTTTCATTGCTTCTGTCTTTACTAGAACATCATTTAAACTGAATCCAAAAGCAGAATTGCACAATATTTACAAAACACTTTGCTTACACCACACTTTTTTGTGTTGTTCGGAATGTTCCAAAGCATTCCATAGAATGTCAAACAAACATAGTTATTCTTGACGATATCCTATCAAATGACTGAGAATATCAAGACAGTGTGTTTAAAATAATACAACTGAACACGTAACACAAATACAAACTTAAAAAAGAATGACATAATACATGATATGCATTGAAATCCAGTCAACACCTGAGAACTGTAAAATAACCACAATAAAACACATGATAAAACATGTACTTCATTCCTACTGTATATGTAGCTTCGCCCATAGCTGGAACAATTGTATGACATTTTTTAGTGAGAGGTACATTCACGTATTCACATGTACAATGAAATACAACAAGGTAAACAACACAGATTTCTGAAAGGTTTTAGAAACCAAGTGGGAAACAATTCAGTACCCATTGAAATGAGATATCTTACCTCGTAGAGGTGGCAACAGGTTAGGAGCTATGGGAGGAAACTTTTAAACATTTTACGCCCCCATCACTACTTCACCATATGGCTAAACACCATGGCTAACCGCCTGGTCTTCCCACTTATGATCTTTAGTGGATAAGTTTACGTCTTTAATGAAAAACACATACAGGTACATCTGTAGTGAAACTCAAAACTATTGGCTATTTTTTTTAAATGGGGGGGGGGGTTGAGGGGAATGTAAGAGCAAGACTTAAAAATACCTGACTGTCTACACACCAAACTACGCACTAAGAGACTCTGCCTTACAATGAAAACATCTTGCGCTTCAATCCCGCACATAAATTCTATGAAAACTATAAGCTTCTTTTCTTGGAATGTTATCCAGCTATGTTTCAAACCAACATAATTCTGGTACATAAAAGTGTCTTCATCAATGGTTGATCATGGCCAGCTGGATACTAGATAGATAAGGGACGAGACCAGATGCTTCCAATATAGACTAGACCACGTGGATAACATTTCACTTTGAGATCCTTCCAATGTAGATGCTGCCACGTCGACAACGTGTAACTCTAAAGTTGAGTACCGCGAACTGGCCAGCACAGCCAGTCAATCACTCTTGCTCCTAACCTGTTACCTATAGTCCTAGCTCCTAGCTTGTTACCTAGTCCTAGCTCCTAGCTTGTTACCCAGTCCTAGCTCCTAGCTTGTTACCCAGCTCCTAGCTCCTAGCCTGTTACCCAGCTCCTAGCTCATAGCTTGTTACCTAGTCCTAGCTCCTAGCTTGTTACCCAGTCCTAGCTCCTAGCTTGTTACCCAGTCCTAGCTCCTAGCCTGTTACCCAGTCCTAGCTCCTAGCCTGTTACCCAGTCCTAGCTCCTAGCCTGTTACCCAGCTCCTAGCTCCTAGCCTGTTACCCAGCTCCTAGCTCCTAGCCTGTTACCCAGCTCCTAGCTCCTAGCTTGTTACCCAGTCCTAGCTCCTAGCCTGTTACCCAGTCCTAGCTCCTAGCTTGTTACCCAGTCCTAGCTCCTAGCCTGTTACCCAGTCCTAGCTCCTAGCCTGTTACCCAGTCCTAGCTCCTAGCCTGTTACCCAGTCCTAGCTCCTAGCCTGTTACCCAGTCCTAGCTCCTAGCCTGTTACCCAGTCCTAGCTCCTAGCCTGTTACCCAGTCCTAGCTCCTAGCCTGTTACCCAGTCCTAGCTCCTAGCCTGTTACCCAGCTCCTAGCTCCTAGCCTGTTACCCAGTCCTAGCTCCTAGCCTGTTACCCAGTCCTAGCTCCTAGCCTGTTACCCAGCTCCTAGCTCCTAGCCTGTTACCCAGTCCTAGCTCCTAGCCTAATACCTAGTCGTAGCTCATAAACTGTTGCTCTTCTGTTAGCCAACTTCTCTGTTCATGTTCATTTGTTGTCATGTCAAACATGTATGACAAAGAAGTTGGCTAAAGCACATACAGTATGTTACAGATCTGGGAACAGGCTTCTGTAGCTAGCTTATGAGACCAATGTAAAGTTACAATTATCTCAAGTCACACAGCAGAGTTGGGGTCAATTCCATTTGTCATTCAGGAAGTACACTGAAATTCCAATTCTCTTGAATGGTTTTCCATGATTAAAATTTGGAATTTGGTTTTACTTTCTGAATTGACAAGAATTAAAATGGAATTGACTTCAACTCTGCCACACGGACTAACACAACACACAATACACACACAGATATATCCAATGGTGATTTGAACTGGAAGTTTTTTTTTGATTTAACACATAGTGTAGACCAGGAACTAGATTTAGCCACGGGCTGGTTTTTGTCATTGCGGCTGGTTGGAGTACCGGAACATAGTTGTGAATCTTTAGATCACTTTATTCGTCAATTGGTCAGACAACGTCTAACCGAAATGTAACTTCCGCTTTTAACCCAACCCCTCCGAAAGACACACATACGTACATACATACATACAGTATACAGGTTTTGGAGGTGTCGAGGCTGCCACACTGAGTGCCTGGGGAGCTGTTGTTGTGGGGGGTTACGTGTGTTGATACCAGCAACCCTCCGGTTGCCAGCTCACATTTTCAGCCCAGATTTTTCCCGTCAGACACGGGATTCGAACTGGCAACCCTCCGGTTGCTGGCTCGCTTCTCTCTAACCGCTAGGCTACCTGCTGCCCCATGTAAAAATGTGTACACTGCAACCACAACTAAGCCCAAAAAGACATTTTGAAAATAACAATAATTTCATACCTTGATTATATTGAGACATGATGTCTCTCTCTTTTTTTGTGTGAATACTTGGCAACTGATTTCCTAAATTAAACAAAAAATAAGCTAAATAAATTGTGTTAAATTGGTCCACGGCTTTCCTGATCTAAGCCTATCATTGCTGTTGTTGTGTGTGGTTGGCTGGTGGTCTCTACTGTGCTGACTGAATACTAAACAGCGCTTCAGTGCAGCTCATCTCTGTTGCCTCCTCTTCTCTGCCCTCTGTTACCACCCAGAACTGGGCTCAGATAGCAGAGAAGTGTTCCTGGCAGTCGGAAGCTCGACGTGTGATGGGGCTACACCTGGTCAGCATGGTGATCTGGGTGCTGAAGTTGTTACCGTTGCTACCCAGATACTGGGGCTGCTGGTATTTGGTGTCTCCTTTACCCAGAAATCTTTGCATGTGCCATCGTCGCCACTTACGCTTCACCTCCCCCTGCACCTGGTGGGGATAGAGGGAGGAGAGGAGGGAAGAGAGCACGTGAGAGGGAGGAAGAGAGGAACATAAACAGAAGGGGAGAGATTGAGAGGGGATAGGACACCGCAAGGGGGATAAGTCAGAAAAGATATAGACACAGAAAGAGATACACCTTGTAGATGAAGACTATCTGTTAGACTTCATCTATCTCTTTCTGTGTCTAACATATAGACACAGTGAGACTCTCGGTGTGAGAAGAATGTAAAGTTTACAGTATTGGATCCAAAAATGTATTCCAAATTTAGCCTAACATTGTCAGCTCATCGTAGGAACCATTTTGTGTCTGTGGAGTGGCGTGTGCATGTTTATTACCTCTCCATTTAGGAAACAATACAGGACTGCAACCCCAAACCCCTGAGAGAGACATAGAGACAGAAAGACCGAGAGACAGAGAGACAGACAGACAGACAGACAGACAGACAGACAGACAGACAGACAGACAGACAGACAGAGAGAGAGTGCGAGTCAGAGAGAGACATAGAGACAGAAAGACAGAGAGACAGACAGAGAGACAGACACAGAGAGAGAGACAGACACAGACGGAGAGAGAGAGAGAGAGAGAGAGACAGACAGAGAGAGCGAGTCAGAGAGAGACAGACAGACAGACAGACAGAGAGAGTGAGACAGAGAGAGAGAGAGAGAGAGAGAGAGAGAGAGAGTCAGAGAGAGAGAGAGAGAGACAGACAGAGAGAGTGAGTCAGAGAGAGACAGACAGACAGACAGACAGACAGACAGACAGACAGACAGACAGACAGACAGACAGACAGAGAGTGAGTCAGAGAGAGAGAGAGAGAGAAAGAGAGAGAGAGAGAGAGAGAGAGAGAGAGAGAGAGAGAGAGAGAGAGAGGAGACAACAATCGATCATTAGGATTCCTGATGATGAGTGTTCTGTTTCATAGAAAGGCCTTTGCCCCAGAGAGACTCAGCCAGAGCAGTTGTGGAAGACTGAAAAATGATCCCAAAGATTATGACCAAATTCAGCATGAGGTAGGGTCATTAATTCTGGGCCTGATAGAATTTTGTGCAGAGAGGACATGAGAGGTTTTTCCCGAGGGAAAATACGAGTTTAAAGCAGATATAAATTAAGACTGCTATCATAACAACTAGATCATTGCTCTCACAAATGACCTGGGTGTTTGGAAAGAAAATATAAAGTCAGAATGACTTGTGAGAGAGCTTCTTGAGAGTTTAAGGGTCGAGGGTTTACATACTTGAGTTGTACATTACGCTATATAATCTGTCTATATATTCACTTCTATTTAGTGCACATATCTAAATGGTTAGACGGATGAAAATGTATAATTCTGTGCCATATGATTCAAGTGTTTAGTTCATATTCCCTAATAGCCAGGAAAAGCTCCTGCAGCAGTTTCCCTGTGGTATTCTGTATCTCTTTCTCTTTTACCGCAAATGGCCCGTTTGGCTCAACCTCAACCTCAACTCATAACACAGAACGTAAATCTCATGGGAGTCAGATGGGGACAGGGAGGATATCAAACCTAATTATTACAAATCCTATGACTGTATTACGTTGTTGTTGTTTTTTTACACTTGGAGAATGCAGAGAACATAGATATATTGCATTCTTTACCTCCTGAACAGTTAACATACTAGACTGACTGGGACTAATTACAGACTATTGTTAATATCCTCATTCCCCATGAATGATTTACACCCCGAATTCAAATTCGATTTAAATAAATAAAACATCTCACTCCATCTACACACAATTACCTATAATTACAAACTTTAAACATGTTTTTAGATTTGTTTGCAAATTTAATGAAAATAAAATTACAGAAAAATCTCATTTACATCCCTGAGTCAATACTTTATAGCAGCACCTTTGGCGGCAATTACAGCTATAATTACACCCGAGTCTTTCCGGTGAGGTTTCTAAAAGCTTTCCACACCTGAATTGTGCAACATATGCCCACTTTTCTTTTCAAAATTCTTCAAGCTCCAATTGGTTGATGATCATAGCTAGAAACCCATTTTCAGGTCTTGCCATAGATTTTCAAGCATATTTAAGTCAAAACTTTAGCTTGGTCACTCAGGAACATTCACAGTCTTCTTGGTAAGCAACTCCAGTGTAGATATGGCCTTGTGTTTTAGGTTATTTTCCTGCTTAAAGGTGAATTCGTCTCCCAGTGTCTGGTGGAAAGCAGACTGAGCCTGGTTGTCCTCTAGGATTTTGCCTGTGCTTAGCTCCATTCTGTTAATTTGTTATCCTGAAAAACTCCCCAGTCCTTAACAATTACAAGCATACCCCTAACATGATGCAGCCACCATAATGCTTGAAAATATGGAGAGTGGTACACAGTAATGTGCTGTATTTGATTTCCCCCAAAGGCTTTGTATTCTGGACAACAAGTGAATTGCTTTGCCCCATTTGTTTCAGTATTACTTTAGTGTCTTGTTGTAGGCTGTCATTGTAAATAAGAATTTGTTCTTAACTTAAGGATTGGAACCTTTTTCCCCAAAATCTTCGCCTAAAATGACATACCAAAATCTAACTGCCTGTAGCTCAGGACCTGAAGCAAGGATATGCATATTATTGATACCATTTGAAAGGAACAATTTGAAGATTATGGAAATGTGAAATTAATGTAGGAGAATATAGCACATTAGATCTGATAAAAGAAAACATGTGTTTGTATTTTTTTATATTTGTATCATCTTTGAAATGCAAGAGAAAGGCTACAATGTATTATTCCCCCCGTAGAGGTTTACTGACTTAAATAAAGGTTCAATAAAAGTATTGTGGAGTAACTACAATGTTGTTTATCCATCCTCAGTTTTCTCATATCACAGCCATTAAACTCTGTAACTGTTTTAAAGTCACCATTGGCCTCATGCTGAAATCCCTGAGCGGATTCCTTCCCCTCTGGCAACTGAATTAGGAAGGACGCCTTTATCTTTGTAGTGAGTGTGTGTATTGAGACGCCATCCAAAGTGTAATTAATAACTTCACCATGCTCACAGGGCTTTCAAGGTCTATTTTTTTTTACCCATCTACCAATAGGTGCCCTTCTTTGCGAGGCATTGGAAAACCTCCCTGGTCTTTGTGGTTGAATCTGTGTTAGAAATTCACTGTTCGGCTGAGGGACCATACAGATAACTGTATGTACACTACAGTTAAAAAGTTTGGAGTCACTAAGAAATGTCCTTGTTTTTGGTGGAAAAACAAAACAAATTGTCCATTAAAATAACATCAAATTGATCAGAAATACAGTGAAGACATTGTTATTGTTGTAAACGAACATTGTAGCTGGAAACGGCAGATTTTTTATGGAATATCTACATAGGCATACAAAAGCCCATTATCAGCAACCATCCTGTGTTCCAATGACACGTTGTGTTAGCTAATCCAAGTTTATCATTTTAAATGGCTAATTGATCATTAGAAAACCCTTCTGCAATTATGATAGCACAGCTGAAAACTGTTGTGCTGATTTAAAGAAGCAATAAAACTAGCCTTCTTTAGACTTGTTGAGTATCTGGAGCATCAGCATTTGTGGGTTCGATTACAGGTTCAAAATGGCCAGAAACAAAAAAACTTTTTCCTGAAACTCGTCAGTCTATTCTTGTTTGGAGAAATGAAGGCTATTCCATGTGAGAAATTGCCAAGAAACGGAAGATCTCGTACAATGCTGTGTTCTACTCCCTTCACAGAACAGCTCAAACTGGCACTAACCAGAATAGAAAGAGGAGTGGGAGGCCCCGGTGCACAACTGAGCAAGAAAAAAAGTACATTAGAGTGTCTAGTTTGAGAAACAGACGCCTTACAAGTCCTCAACTGGCAGCTTCATTAAATAGTACCCGCAAAACACCAGTCTCAACATCAACAGTGAAGAGGCGACTCCGGGATGCTGTCATTCTAGTCAGATTTGCAAAGAAAAAAGCCATATCTCAGACTGGCCAATGAAAAGAAAAGATTAAGATGAGTCAAAAGAACACAATACACTTGTCAGACGAACTCTGTAGATACAGAGTGCAGATGTCTTCCTACAGACATGTTGTCTTAATTATGACCTTGCAGTACTGGGTTCACTGTCTGGAGTGGATGGGGGGGGGGGAAGGGGTCAACACTGTTATTCCTGATCTCAATCTCTATCTGTGTTTTGCCTGTCTGACCCGCCATTTTGTTCACTTCTGTCCTTTTTTCTCTTTCTGTGAGATCCTTCACTCTCTCTTTTTTGACTCTCTAAATCCTTTAAGTCTGCTGTTTTTGTTGAAGTTAGGCTGCTCTGTGGTGTGGGTTAGCATGCCTGCGCTGTCTGTAGAGTCTTTGCTTTTCAGCAGCACCTCATTTCGACATATCTATCAGAAATAAAGCCATATTATGTGATTAGTCCACTAAATAACTATATAACTTTCCTTTGTCTTATAACATTTAAAGTATATATTTTTAAAACTCAAAATATGTCACTAAACCATGACTCCTGACCAGAGGGACAAGCCAATTTCATGGTACTGACCGTGCTCTACAATTTTATATATATATATATATATATATATATATATATATAATATAAATAGTTTGCAATATAACTGTCTTACATATGTTTCATTAATAATAAAACACTTCAACTAAAACAAAAAAACTATATTTTTTGTTTCATTAACTCACACTTTTAAGTGTTTTTCCTGGTGAAAAAGGCCAGGACAGGAAAGCCACCATTTTCGTAGAATGACCCATGTGTTCTGTAATTCAATACAAGATAGTTGTACAGTTGTGGCCAAAACTTTTGAGAATGACACAAATATTAATTTTCACAAAGTCTGCTGCCTCAGTGTCTTTAGATATTTTTGTCAGAAGTTACTATGGAATACTGAAGTATAATTACAAGCATTTCATATGTGTCAAAGGCTTTTATTGACAATTACATGAAGATGATGCAGTGTAAATATTTGCAGTGTTGGCCCTTCTTTTTCAAGACCTCTGCAATCTGCCGTGGCATGCTGTCAATTAACTTCTGGGCCACATCCTGACTGATGGCAGCCCATTTTTGCATAATCAATGCTTGGAGTTGTCAGAATTTGTGAGTTTTTGTTTGTCCACCCGCCTCTTGAGGATTGACCACAAGATCTCAATGGGATTAAGGTCTGGGTTGTTTCCTGGCCATGGACCCAAAATATAAATGTTTTGTTCCCCGAGCCACTTTGTTAGCACTTTTGCCTTATGGCAAGGTGCTCCATCATGCTGGAAAAGGCATTGATCGTCACCAAACTGTTCCTGGATGGTTGGGAGAAGTTGCTCTCGGAGGATGTGTAGGCACCATACTTTATTCATGGCTGTGTTCTTAGGCAAAATTGTGAGTGAGCCCCACTCCCTTGGCTGAGAAGCAACCCCACACATGAACGGTCTCAAGATGCTTTACTGTTGGCATGTCATCAGAGAAAATTACTTTACGCCAGTCCTCAGATGTCCAATCCCTGCAGAATATCAGTCTGTCCCTGATGTTTTTCCTGGAGAGAAGTGGCTTCTTTGCTGCCCTTCTTTAAAAAAAAAAAGTTTTACCCCCTTTTCTCCCCAATTTCTTAACACAGCGCGCATCCAACCCGGAAGCCAGCCGCACCAATGTGTCGGAGGAAACACTGTGCACCTGGTGACATGGTTAGCGTGCACTACGCCCGGCCCGCCACAGGAGTCGCAAGTGTGCGATGAGACAAGGATATCCCTCCCGGCCAAACCCTCCCTAACCCGGACGACGCTAGGCCAATTGTGCGTCGCCCCACGGACCTCCCGGTTGCGGCCGGCTGCGACAGAGCCTCGGCTCAAACCCAGAGTCTCTGGTGGCACAGCTAGCACTGCAATGTAGTGCCTTAGACCACTGCGCCACCCGGGAGGCCCTTTGCTTCCCTTCTTGACCCCAGGCCACCCTCCAAAGGTCTTCGCATCACTGTGCGTGCTTGTCCTCGTCAACCCTCACACCTGTGTAAACGAGAGAATCACTGACATGATGTCAGCTGGTACTTTTGTGGCAGGGCTGAAATGCAGTGGAAATGTTTTTAGGGGATTCAGTTCATTTGCATGGCAAAAAGGGACTTTGCAATTCATCTGATCACTCTTCATAACATTCTGGAGTATATGCAAATTGCCATCATACAAACTGAGGCAGCAGACTTTGAAAATTAATATTTGTGTAATTCTCAACACTTTTGGCCTGACTGTACAGTAAGTCACCATATACTAAGGCCTACATGCTATATTATTGCATGGAGGCCTTAGTTCTTTCCTACATGGAAGGATCCTACAATCAGGTTAACTTCTTGAAACTCCCCATCCAGGATCCGGGTTTGTGACTAAAGCCTCAGGCTCATTAGCATAACGCAACGTTAGCTTAGCCTTTTCTTAACAACACTGTCATCTCAGATTTTCAAAATATGCTTTTGAACCATAGAAATTGACTAATTTGTGTAAGAGTATGCAAAGCTAGCATAGCATTTTGAGTAGCATTTAGCACGCAACATTTTCACAAAAACCAGATAACCAAATAAATAAAATCATTTACCTTTGAAGAGCTTCTGATGTTTTCAATGAGGAGACTCTCAGTTACATACCAAATGCGCAGTTTTTCCTGAAAGCGTCTGTGTGTAGGAGAAATCGTTCCGTTTTCTACATTGCGTCTGGCTACCGAAACGAACCGAAAATTCAGTCACCGGATTAACTACATAATATCGACCGAAACATGGCAAACGTTGTTTGGAATCAATCCTCAAGGTGTTTTTTCACATATCTCTTCATTGATATGCAGTTCGTGGAAGCTTGCTTTCCTCTCTGTATCCCATGGAAAAATACTGGCAGGTGACTTTTGCGCACCAATTTCGGCGCAGGACACCGGGCGGACACCTGGTAAATGTGGTCTCTTATGGTCAATCTTCCAATGATCTGCCTACAAATACGTCACAATGCTGCAGACACCTTGGGGAAACGACAGAAAGGGCAGGCTCATTCCTCTCGCATTCACAGCCATATAAGGAGACAATGGAAAACAGAGCCTCAAAAATCCTGCTCATTTCCTGGATGCCATCTCATCTTGGTTTTGCCTGAAGCTCACGTTCTAGGGCACGCACAGAAAATATATTGGTAGTTCTGGACACGTCAGAGTGTTTTCTTTCGAATGCTATCAATTATATGCATAGTCGAGCATCTTTTTGTGACAAAATATCTTGTTTAAAACGGGAACGTTTTTCATCCAAAAATGAAATAGCGCCCCCAGAGCATCAACAGGTTAAAGACCTTCCTACCTGGATGGATCCTAGAATCAGGTCAATGACCATCCTACCTGGAAGGATCCTAGAATCAGGTCAATGACCATCCTACCTGGATGGATCCTAGAATCAGGTCAATGACCATCCTACCTGGAAGGATTCTAGAATCAGGTCAATGACCATCCTACCTGGAAGGATCCTAGAATCAGGTCAATGACCATCCTACCTGGAAGGATCCTAGAATCAAGTCAATGACCATCCTGCCTGGAAGGATTCTAGAATCAGGTCAATGACCATCCTACCTGGAAGGATTCTAGAATCAGGTCAATGACCATCCTACCTGGAAGGATCCTAGAATCAAGTCAATGACCATCCTGATTCGCGTGTTGATGTCTTCAGGGATGAAGGCAAAGATGATGTAGTTGATTCCGAACAGAGGTATCAACAGTAGTGTGGATTTAGCCAACCTCCTGTGGATCACAACAACAGACAGAATGAGGGTTGATTTTTTTGGGGGGGCAGTACATCTTTGAATATTTTTTTATGTTGTGTGATCACCTGGAATGTTGTATTCTAAATTGGTGAGCTAGACAGAAAGAAATACCAATATTATCGATATTTCTTGACTGTGGATTTGGATAGAGAACATTCCAGACGGTTCACATTTCCAAATATCTACCAATAATCAAAAGGACAAGAGGTGAAGCTAACCATCTTCTGTAGATGGGGGGTATTTTACAACAATATCTCAGAGCTGGGTGTCTTTGCAGGATGTCTTTTCTGAAGAACAATATTACAAATGGTAGGGGAAAATGTTGTACAACCTGATATGAAAGTTGTGACCACTGCCCTCAGAAAAGGTGCGTCGACCAAAATTTTATAGAATTCCAAAATTGTTTAGCTGGTCCGCACTCAAAAAAAGACCTCCTACACCTGTCTTTAAACCAAAGAGCAAGTTTATTCCGCCCACATTTAATCCGTCTATCATTAAAAAATAAATATATATATATATATTTAACCTTTATTTAACTTGGCAAGTCAGTTAAGAACAAATTATTATTTACAATGACGGCCTACACCGGCCAAACCCGGATGACTCTGGGCCAACTGTGCGCCGCCCAAAGGGACTCCCAATCACAGCCAGTTGTGATACAGCCTGGATCAATACTTATCGTACACTTGTAGAAAGCAAAATGTATCAAACTTTACAACAGAACAATCATAAGAGATATAGAATTAACAACCGTTCTTCCTCAGAGAGCATTAGCATTAGAGCAGCTGACAAATGATAAGAGCCTTACAAAAAAAACTCTGATTAGGGGGATGGTATGGGTTAGTATTGTAGTGCAGGACACATGCAAGCATGTTGAGAAAATGTAAAAAAATGCTTGCTGATCAGAAGTACTATAAACGCCTTCTGCTTTAACCAAACAGCTAATCACAAAACGCAATAAGATTCCTTATTCAAACTTGGTCTACAGAGCAACTGGCCTTTAGAAAAATAATTAAAATTCCTTATTATCTATTTCCCTGTAACTCCCGTTATATAAAGACTTAATAAGGTCCATAAGTGTCATACAAATATATTCCTATGAGACCAATTATTTCTGGTTTGGTTGTTTAGGTGAAAATGTATCGAAATTTGTAGTCTGCCATATTCAACCTTGAGTGACCTGACTTTTTTTCTACATTATAGATACTACAGGTTGTTTGTTGCTTGTTGAAAATCCACTCATTGATGAAGGAGAATGGTTTGTTACACTTAATGTCGCTGCACTTTATACAAATATGGCGAATCAAGCTGGCCTCGAGGCATTATCATATTTCTGCTATATTCCTGCTAAAGCAGAAGCTACTCTTCCTGGAGTCCAGCAAAATTAAGGCAGTTTATACAATTTTAAAACATTACAATACATTCACAACACACTGTGTGCCATCAGGCCCCTACATATATACAGTACTAAGTGTGTGTGTGTGTGTGTGTGTGTGTGTGTGTGTGTGTGTGTGTGTGTGTGTGTGTGTGTGTGTGTGTGTGTGTGTGTGTGTGTGTGTGTGTGTGTGTGTCTGTCTGTGTGTCTTTGCCAATGTTTTTGTGGCTGTTCCATAAGGTGTTTTTTTAATCAATTTTTAAAATCTAATTTTAGTGCTTGCGTCAGTTACTTGATGTGGAATAGAGTTCCATGTGGTCATGGCTCTATGTAGTACTGTGGAATAGAGTTCCATGTAGTCATGGCTCTGTGTAGTACTGTGGAATAGAGTTCCATGTGGTCATGGCTCTATGTAGTACTGTGGAATAGAGTTCCATGTAGTCATGGCTCTATGTAATACTGTGTGCCTCCGTCTGTTCTGGACTTGGGGACTGTGAAGAGACCTCTGGTGGCATGTCTTGTGGGGTATGCATGGGTGTCTGAGCAGTGTGCCAGTAGTTTAGACAGACAGCTTGATGCATTCAACATGTCAATACCTCTCATAAATACAAGTAGTGATGAAGTCAATCTCTCCTCCACTTTGAGCCAGGAGAGATTGACATGCATATTATTAATATTAGCTCTGTGTACATTCAAGGGCCTGTTTTGTGGCACCTGACCACACGACTGAACAGTAGTCAAGGTGCGACATTAAGAAGGTAGAAACTAGGGCCTGTAGGACCTGCCTTGTTGATAGTGTTGTTAAGAAGGTAGAAACTAGGGCCTGTAGGACCTGCCTTGTTGATAGTGTTGTTAAGAAGGTAGAAACTAGGGCCTGTAGGACCTGCCTTGTTGATAGTGCTGTTAAGAAGGTAGAAACTAGGGCCTGTAGGACCTGCCTTGTTGATAGTGCTGTTAAGAAGGTAGAAACTAGGGTCTGTAGGACCTGCCTTGTTGATAGTGCTGTTAAGAAGGTAGAAACTAGGGCCTGTAGGACCTGCCTTGTTGATAATGTTGTTAAGAAGGTAGAAACTAGGGCCTGTAGGACCTGCCTTGTTGATAGTGCTGTTAAGAAGGTAGAAACTAGGGCCTGTAGGACCTGCCTTGTTGATAGTGTTGTTAAGAAGGTAGAAACTAGGGCCTGTAGGACCTGCCTTGTTGATAGTGTTGTTAAGAAGGTAGAAACTAGGGCCTGTAGGACCTGCCTTGTTGATAGTGCTGTTAAGAAGGTAGAAACTAGGGCCTGTAGGACCTGCCTTGTTGATAGTGCTGTTAAGAAGGTAGAAACTAGGGTCTGTAGGACCTGCCTTGTTGATAGTGCTGTTAAGAAGGTAGAAACTAGGGCCTGTAGGACCTGCCTTGTTGATAATGTTGTTAAGAAGGTAGAAACTAGAGCCTGTAGGACCTGCCTTGTTGATAGTGTTGTTAAGAAGGTAGAAACTAGAGCCTGTAGGACCTGCCTTGTTGATAGTGTTGTTAAGAAGGTAGAAACTAGGGCCTGTAGGACCTGTCTTGTTGATAATGTTGTTAAGAAGGTAGAAACTAGAGCCTGTAGGACCTGCCTTGTTGATAGTGTTGTTAAGAAGGTAGAAACTAGGGCCTGTAGGACCTGCCTTGTTGATAATGTTGTTAAGAAGGTAGAAACTAGAGCCTGTAGGACCTGCCTTGTTGATAGTGTTGTTAAGAAGGCAGAGCAGCGCTTTATTATGGACAGACTTCTCTCCATCTTAGCTACTGTTGTATTAATATGCTTTGACCATGACAGTTTACAATCCAGGGTTACTCCAAGCAGTTTAGTCTCCTCAACTTGCTCAATTTCCACATTATTCATTACAAGATTTAGGTTGAGGTTCAGAGTTTAGTGACTGTTTTGTCCCAAATGCAATGCTTTTAGTTTTAGAAATATTTATTCCTTGCCACCCACTCTGAAGCTAACTGCAGCTCTTTGTTAAGTGTTGCAGTCATTTCAGTCGCTGTAGTAGCTGATGTGTAGTGTTGAGTCATCCGCATACATAGACACACTGGCTGTACTCGACTCATGTCGTTAGTAAAGATTGAAAAAAGTAAGGGGCCTAAACAACTACCCTGGGAAATTCCTGATTCTAACTGGATTATATTTGAGAGGCTTCCATGAAAGAACCCCCTCTGTGTTCTGTTAGACAGGTAACTCTTTATCCACATTACAGCAGGGGGTGTAAAGCCATAACACATATGTTTTTCCATGAGCAGACTATGATCGATAATGTCAAAAGCTGCACTGAAGTCTAACATACAGACCCCACAATCATCTTATCATCATTTTATCTCAGCCAATCATCAGTCATTTGTGTTAAGTGCTGTGCTTGTTGAATGTCCTTCCCTACAAGTGTGCTGAAATTCTGTTGCCAATTTGTTCACTGTGAAATAGCATTGTATCTGGTCAAACATTTTTTCCCGGAAGTTTACTAAAGGTTGGTAACAGGCTGCTTGGTCACTATTTGAGCCAGTAAAGGGGGCTTTACTATTCTTGGGTAGCGGATTGACTTTAGCTTCCCTCCAGGCCTGAGGTCACACGCTCTCTAGTAGGCTTAAATTGAAGATGTTTACAGGAAGCCAAAAGATAATATATATAACTTTATTATATACGCCGAATCTGTAGTACTGACAAAGAATATTCAGAACATACAGACAGTATGTTTACGCCAAAGAAATTACCTAAAAGATTGGCTGCAATGTGCCAATGAAAAGGATGTTAAAAGAAATCACCTCTTCACAAAGCACGTTAGAACAACAAAACTTTCCTCAGTGAACTCTTGTGCTATGATGTTTAATCCGATGACAAACTTCATCAACTCTCCGGTGATTAAGCATAGTCATGTTATCTCGTCAGACAACTCTTTAAATGGTGCCTCCCAACACCCCCCTCTAATTATAAACAAACGGTTAACCCTCTACAGGATCGGTGTCCCCCCCTGTGCGACGGTTGAGCTAACGTGTGCTAATGTGATTAGAATGAGGTTGTAAGTAACAAGACATTTTCCCAGGACATTGACATATTGGATATGGGCAGAAAGCTTAAATTCTTGTTAATCTTACTGCACTGTCCAGCTTACAGTAGCTATTACAGTGAAATAATTCCATGCTATTGTTTGAGGAGAGTGCACAGTTATGAACTTGAAAATGTATCAATAAACCAATTAGGCACATTTGGGCAGACTTGATACAACATTTTGAACAGAAACGCAATGGTTCATTGGCTCAATATAAAACTGTGCACATACAATGCTGCCATCTAGTGTCCAAAATCGAAATTGTGCCTAACCTGGAATAATACATTGTGACCTTTCAAAGATGATTAAAACATTTTTTTTAAATAACGTATGCTTTTTCTTTGTATTATCTTTTACCAGATCTAATGTGTTATATTCTCCAACATTAATTTCAAATTTCCACAAACTTCAAAGTGTTTCCTTTCAAATGGTATCAAGAATATGCATATCTTTGCTTCAGGTCCTGAGCTACATGCAATTAGATTTGGGTATGTCATTTTAGGCAAAAATGGAAAAAAAGTGTCCGATTCTTAGGTAAACGAGTCGGTGCGCTCCTGCAATTAATGACAGAAAGGGCACCAAATCAAACTCCTTGCTTATCCACATGGGTGTCGTGTGCATAATGTACAAAAACCCAAAGAACTCTCTACAGGAGATTTCTTTCAATAATATTGCCACCTCACCTTTCTAGACCAATACACGTACGTATTGGCCCGCTTCCAGTTCAATGGCCCGTTTCCATAAAATGTCTGGCAACAGGAGAGGCGAATCACAGCGCGTAATGTTGCTGCGTCGTTCATTAAGACGGATTGTCAGTCTCCGTGTTGTTTGACCAGCGTAAAATTAAACAAAAAAAAAATGAACTACCAAACTACATGAGTTGTAGGTTATACAGGAGTCTAGATTATATTTATGGTTGATAATGATCTGCTTCAAGCATACATTTTACAGAAAGCACAACTTCTACATGCAAAGTTACCTTTTATGAATTACTGTTTTTTTGGGGGGGAGGATGAATGTTAGCTAACTATAGTTTATATAGTAGGTATCTTATAACGAGATCACAATGAAGAACCTTGAGACGCTGATGACACGCCTCCTTTATACCTGGCGTACCCTCCTCGTCCTGATATTCCCCTGCTGTTGTCCTTATCTTATCTGTTTGCACTTTATAAGATCTGATAACAGTCAGATCACAATGCGTCATCTACACCTGTCTAAAATTGTGGGCACAATCAGAACAAAGGACGCATGTTAGAACCAGGTGTAAATGGGGCTTAGGCTGAATACGTTTGTCTATCTAAGCACCCCATAATGAACAAAATACTAAACAGAAACCCTGAATCTTTTTTTTTTTTTGAGTTCATACCAGCGACACATACAGTGCCTTGCGAAAGTATTCGGCCCCCTTGAACTTTGCGACCTTTTGCCACATTTCAGGCTTCAAACAAAGATATAAAACTGTATTTTTTTATGAAGAATCAACAACAAGTGGGACACAATCATGAAGTGGAACGACATTTATTGGATATTTCAAACTTTTTTAACAAATCAAAAACTGAAAAATTGGGCGTGCAAAATTATTCAGCCCCTTTACTTTCAGTGCAGCAAACTCTCTCCAGAAGTTCAGTGAGGATCTCTGAATGATCCAATGTTGACCTAAATGACTAATGATGATAAATACAATCCACCTGTGTGTAATCAAGTCTCCGTATAAATGCACCTGCACTGTGATAGTCTCAGAGGTCCGTTAAATGCGCAGAGAGCATCATGAAGAACAAGGAACACACCAGGCAGGTCCGAGATACTGTTGTGAAGAAGTTTAAAGCCGGATTTGGATACAAAAAGATTTCCCAAGCTTTAAACATCCCAAGGAGCACTGTGCAAGCGATAATATTGAAATGGAAGGAGTATCAGACCACTGCAAATCTACCAAGACCTGGCCGTTCCTCTAAACTTTCAGCTCATACAAGGAGAAGACTGATCAGAGATGCAGCCAAGAGGCCCATGATCACTCTGGATGAACTGCAAAGATCTACAGCTGAGGTGGGAGACTCTGTCCATAGGACAACAATCAGTTGTATATTGCACAAATCTGGCCTTTATGGAAGTGTGGCAAGAAGAAAGCCATTTCTTAAAGATATCCATAAAACGTGTCGTTTAAAGTTTGCCACAAGCCACCTGGGAGACACACCAAACATGTGGAAGAAGGTGCTCTGGTCAGATGAAACCAAAATTGAACTTTTTGGCAAGCAAAACGTTATGTTTGGCGTAAAAGCAACACAGCTCATCACCCTGAACACACCATACCCACTGTCAAACATGGTGGTGGCAGCATCAATGGTTTGGGCCTGCTTTTCTTCAGCAGGGACAGGGAAGATGGTTAAAATTGATGGGAAGATGAATGGAGCCAAATACAGGACCATTCTGGAAGAAAACCTGATGGAGTCTGCAAAAGACCTGAGACTGGGATGGAGATTTGTCTTCCAACAAGACAATGATCCAAAACATAAAGCAAAATCTACAATGGAATGGTTCAAAAATAAACATATCCAGGTGTTAGAATGGCCAAGTCAAAGTCCAGACCTGAATCCAATCGAGAATCTGTGGAAAGAACTGAAAACTGCTGTTCACAAATGCTCTCCATCCAACCTCACTGAGCTCGAGCTGTTTTGCAAGGAGGAATGGGAAAAATTTCAGTCTCTCGATGTGCAAAACTGATAGAGAGATACCCCAAGTGACTTACAGCTGTAATCGCAGCAAAAGGTGGCGCTACAAAGTATTAACTTAAGGGGGCTTAATAATTTTGCACGCCAAATTTTTCAGTTTTTGATTTGTTAAAAAAGTTTGAAATATCCAATAAATGTCGTTCCACTTCATGATTGTGTCCCACTTATTGTTGATTCTTCACAAAAAAATACAGTTTTATATCTTTATGTTTGAAGCCTGAAATGTGGCAAAAGATCACAAAGTTCAAGGGGGCCGAATACTTTCGCAAGGCACTGTATATTGACATCCTGATTATGAACACATCCTAGTGAATTAAAATAAAACAGGCTGGGCAAGTAAACAACAACAAAACCTACGAGTATTGATGAGATTCCTTCCTTCCGATGTCTCTGCAATTCATTTTCTGACGCAGAATCCGGATTATACAGATGAACAGGATGAAGTTGACCTGAGTTTGGGAATGAAAGAGGGCTGACATTTAATTACTGGAATGTAGAGTTGTATGTAAAATGTCAATCATCGGCTAGGCCAGTATATGTGTGTGTGTGTGTGAGACATACCAGTATGGTCAGTAATATTGGCATTTTGATGATCCACCAGGGATGGTCGTTAATAATGTCCCAACACCTATAGAGGAGCAGAGGATGAAGATGTCACCAACACACACACACATTATTTAGATACATACAAAGTTAAGGCAAAACTCTTTACCATTTTATAATTCAAGATGACCAAAATTTGTCTCATTGTAAAAAAACAAAACTAAAAACTAAAAAAATTCAATGAAATATGAAATTGTACATGGATTTTTGTCAAGGTTGCCTATTGTGGGGAACACTACAATATCAAGTCCTTCTAACGGCCTCCCTAGAGACCAACCACCACAGGAAATTCATGGCAGGTTCAGGTAACATTGCTACAATGCTACGGTGGCCATGTAATGTGGCATTGGCAGTTTCTTATAATCATTTGTCTAACAAATTCATACCTTGGTTCTATGAACTGAATAATTGGGCACTGGAGTATTTTATTTATTTATTTTATTTCACCTTTATTTAACCAGGAAGGCAAGTTGAGAACAAGTTCTCATTTACAATTGCGACCTGGCCAAGATAAAGCAAAGCAGTTCGACACATACAACGACACAGAGTTACACATGGAGCAAAACAAACATACCGTCAATAATACAGTATAAACAAGTCTATATACGATGTGAGCAAATTAGGTGAGATAAGGAAGTTAAAGGCAAAAAAGGCCATGGTGGCGAAGTAAATACAATATAGCATGTAAAAAAAAAATCAAATCAAATTTTATTTGTCACATACACATGGTTAGCAGATATTAATATATATATATATATATATATATAAAAATAAACACTGGAATGGTAGATTTGCAGTGGAAGAATGTGCAAAGTAGAGATAGAAATAATGGGGGTGCAAAGGAGCAAAATAAATAAATAAATAAATAAATAAATAAATACAGTAGAGGGAGAGGTAGTTGTTTGGGCTATTTATAGATGGGCTATGTACAGGTGCAGTAATCTGTGAGCTGCTCTGACAGCTGGTGCTTAAATCTAGTGAGGGAGATAAGTGTTTCCAGTTTCAGAGATTTTTGCAATTCGTTCCAGTCATTGGCAGCAGAGAACTGGAAGGAGAAGCGGCCAAAGTAAGAATTGGTTTTGGGGGTGACCAGAGAGATATACCTGCTGGAGCGCGTGCTACAGGTGGGTGCTGCTATGGTGACCAGTGAGGTGAGATAAGGGGGGACTTTATCTATAATATATCACCTTTAAAAAAAAACACCCTTAAAAAAAAAACAAGTATCCCAGGAATATCAAAATATACATGTACATGTTGCAGAAAATATTCTAGCCCCTTTACTTTTCCACATTTTGTTGTCTTACAGTCTGAATTTAAAATGGATACAATTGAGATGTTGTGTCACTGATCTACACACAATACCCTGGGGCGGCAGGGTAGCCTAGTGGTTAGAGCGTTGGACTAGTAACCGAAAGGTTGCAAGTTCAAATCCCCGAGCTGACAAGGTACAAATCTGTCGTTCTGCCCCTGAACAGGCAGTTAACCCACTGTTCATAGGCCATCATTGAAAATAAGAATTTGTTCTTAACTGACTTGCCTAATAAAATAAAGGTAAAATTAAAAATTAATCACAGTGGAATTTGTTTTAAATGTATAAAATCGGACATGTCTTGCGTCAATAAGTATTCAACCCGTTTGTTATGGGCAAGCCTAAATAAGTTCAGGAGTAAAAATGTGCTTTACAGAACAACTATAACTCATATGACCCATGTCGTCCAAAAAAGTTACACTTTTGAATCATTTGTCCATAGAACGTTCTTCGTAATGGTCATCCAGGTTGTAACGATGTGCGCTGAAAGTTCAGGGAGTGAGTTCAGGGAGGTTCAGGGAGTGAGTGTTTTTTTCTTTTTTCTTGGGTAGGATAGTTTATTGCACTTCCCAATTGTCATTAAAAATACCCCCAAAAAATAGCAAAAAGATAGCATGACAAGTATGAAATCTATATTTAAAAAAAATAATATATTGATCTTTAAAATGTCAAAGCCATAAAGCAGAGCTAATAAATGAAAAGTTACCCATCAACACCACATGCCTGCACACGACTAAAAATAGATGCAGCATGTACAATACAAAATATGATTTAAACATAATGCTTGATCACCATTAGGTATCTGGAATATCCACTAAGCATTACTTTGAAGAAAATACAATTTGTCTGAAAGAACCATTTCTTCTAGTTGGATAAATACATTGTAAAGCTGCAAATGGCACTTCTTCCCCAGTCAGAGAAGCGTTGGCGATTTGATGTTACTTCCCTCATTCAGTTTAATGGTGCTCACTGAGGACTTATTCAACATCAGCTATATAGGATAAAACATTTTTTTTTAAATCTGAATTATTACTGTGGCGATGTTAAAGCTCTTTGTGACATGTCTTGAGTTGACCGAGTGACATTTTTGTATTATTAGATATCCACAAGGGAACATTAAAACAGAAGGTAGAGGCAATAAACAAAAGGCTGACTGATATTAAACACAAAATGAGAGGTATCAGTCACATTTGGAAAAGACAGTATGAAGTGTGCTGAGGTACATGAACCACTCTTTGTGCGTACGACAGTCGATCAACATATTCTTCTAAATTGAGTACTATCAGGGTCTTACAGAGTTGTAGAGGGTCAGTAACAGCAAATCACTTCAGAGGCATGACAAGGTGCATTCTTTGTTGTATTAAAAAAAAGGTCAAAGGTGAGTGTTGAGGGTTCACACAGAGAAAGATAAGAGGCCAAAAGGCTGTTTTAGCATGGGCAGCACCATTGAGGGCTTCCACTGTGCTTCTGTCATTTTAAAGGAGTCACCCGCGTGGGGAGTCTTATGGGTTGTAGCCTCAATGGCGCTGCCAATGCTGTCACAGACGCTATAATGGTACAGATATACAGATTCTTCTATCACCATGCCTTCACACAGGCTCCATGAAGAGCTCCTCCATTTCCGATCCTCCCTCCAGCTCTCGGAAGGCAGCGTGAGTGCCAATCACAAACATTGTCGCGCCCAGGACCCAAAACACTGCAGCTCCTGCACCAGCCAACCAGAACACAGGGAAAGAGACTGCCCCAGCCAGACCTAATTGGTGAGGTCCGGTCACCTCTTTTCCAAAGACGACCAGTTTAGACTCCAGGGATGATGCACCAACAAACACTGCCAAAGCAATCAGCGGCATGGGAGAGCTGATAATGCAGTAGAGGATGAGGCCGAGGAAGATGAAGGTATAGTTGCTGTTGTAGGTGTCAAAGTTTGTGCACCACCCTCTGGCACAGTTCACCAAAGTTGCGGGGCTTGGTGAACTTCCTGTGATCCACGAAGCCAGCCCAGCCATGGACGCACGGCGACGATCAAACCACTCCTTGGCCACACCGGGCCAGAGGCCTTTGGGCAGCCACAGCCTTCCCTTGACACCTCCGGATCCAGCAGCGTTGGCTGGCTCAGCGCTGAAGAGATCCCCTGCCTTGGAGTCCATGTCTACGAGGCAGTTCTCACCCTTTGGGACACCAGATTTCATTAGAGTAACGGATGCGATGTAGGAAAGATGTAGGAGTAGTTGAAAATGTTTACTGCACTGCTGTGCTCAGAAATACAAAAACACAAAAATGGACTTCTGCTGGGCTGTTGCTCAGCGGATGTGATCTGGCGGAGTGAGTGTTTTAATAAATAAACAACATAATACAAAATAAGAAACGCGAACAACGCAACAGACATGACACTGGAACAGAAACAATAACGCCTGCGGAAGGAACCAAAGGGAGTGACCTACTGTATACAGGGCAGGTAATCAAGGAGGTGATGGAGTCCAGGTGAGTCTGATGACACGCAGGTGAGCACCATAACAAGCAGCATGGTGACCTAGAGGGCGGACATGACAGTAGCCCCTCCCCGACTTCCAGCCACAGAGGAGCAGGAAACCTGTCAATCCGGCTAAGACGCAGGAGCATGGTGACCTAGAGCGCCGGAGAGAGAGCATACGTGATGTCACCCCCGGCACGTTCAGCTCCAGCTGCAGGACACCAACCAAAGGAATGATTCTGGGGATCAGGAGTGGACCGGTCACCCCTGCTGATGCGCGGAAACCTGACAGACCGGCTGAGGCAGGGGAGCCTGGCGATCCGACTGAGGCATGAGAGCCTGGAGAGCCGATGGAAGCAGGGGAGCCTGGCGATCCGACTGAGGCATGAGAGCCTGGAGAGCCGGTGGAAGCAGGGGAGCCTAGCGATCTTTCAAAGGCATGAAAGCCCGACGAACCAGCTGAGGCAGGGGAGCCTGGCAATCCGACTGAGGCATGAGAGCCTGGAGAGCCGATGGAAGCAGGGGAGCCTGGCGATCCGACTGAGGCATGAGAGCCTGGAGAGCCGGTGGAAGCAGGGGAGCCTGGCGATCCGACTGAGGCATGAGAGCCTGGAGAGCCGGTGGAAGCAGGGGAGCCTGGCGATCCGACTGAGGCATGAGAGCCTGGAGAGCCGGTGGAAGCAGGGGAGCCTAGCGATCCGGCAAAGGCATGAAAGCCCGATGAACCGGCTGAGGCAGGGGAACCTGGCGATCCGACTGAGGCATGAGAGCCTGGAGAGCCGGTGGAAGCAGGGGAGCCTAGCGATCCGGCAAAGGCATGAAAGCCCGACGAACCGGCTGAGGCATGAGAGCCGGCGGAGGCAGGGGAGCTTGGCGACCTGTCTGAAGCATGAGAGCCTGGAGAGCCGGCGGAGGCAGGGGAGCCTGGCGATCCGACTGAGGCATGAGAGCCTGGAGAGCCGGTGGAAGCAGGGGAGCCTAGCGATCCGGCAAAGGCATGAAAGCCCGACGAACCGGCTGAGGCATGAGAGCTGGCGGAGGCAGGGGAGCCTGGCGACCTGTCTGAGCCATGAGAGCCTGTAGCAGGTCCCGGACATGACGTCATTCCCCCCGAGAGAATGTGACCCGTTATTCTGTAATGATGTGCGCTGAAAGTCAGGAAGCATGTTCAGGGAGTGAGTGTTTTAATAACACATCATAATAAGAACCAGGAACAACGCACAGATGTGACACAGAAACAATAACGCCTGGGGAAGGAACCAAAGGGAGTGACATATATAGGGAAGGTAATCAGGGAGGTGATGGAGTCCAGGTGAGTCTGATCAGGTGCGCATAACGATGGTGATAGGTGTGTGCCATAACGAGCAGCCTGGTGACCTAGAGGCCTGAGAGGGAGCACACGTGACACAAGTGCTTTTTGGCAAACTTGAGTCAAGCTTTTGAATAACATGGGCCCCATTATGCCTGGCGAAAACCAAACATTGCATTCCACAGTAAGAACCTCATACCAATGGTCCAGCATGGTGGTGGTAGTGTGATAGTTTGGGAATGCTTTGCTGCCTCAGGACCTGGACGACTTGCCTTAATAGAAGGAACCATGAATTCTGCTCTGTATCAGTGAATTCTACAGGAGAATGTCAGGCCATCCATCTGTAAACTGAAGCTGAAGTGTAGCTGAGTTACGCAGCAAGACAATGATCCAAAACACACAATCAAGTCTAAATGAAAATAGCTAAAAAATCAACACATTTGAAGTTTTGTAATGGCCTAGTCAAAGTCCAGATCTAATCCCAATTGAGATGTTGTGACAGGACTTGAAATGAGCAGTTCATGCTTGAAAACCCATAAATGTTTCTGAGTTAAAGCAGTTCTGCTTGCAAGAGTGGGCCACAATTCCTCCACAACGATGTGAGAGACTGATCAACAACTACAGGAAGTGGTTGGTTGGAGTCAGTGCAGCTACAGTAAATTCCTCCACAGCGATGTGAGAGACTGTTCAACAACTACAGGAAGTGGTTGGTTGGAGTCAGTGCAGCTACAGTAAATTCCTCCACAGTGATGTGAGAGACTGATCAACAACTACAGGAAGTGGTTGGTTGGAGTCAGTGCAGCTACAGTAAATTCCTCCACAGCGATGTGAGAGACTGTTCAACAACTACAGGAAGTGGTTGGTTGGAGTCAGTGCAGCTACAGTAAATTCCTCCACAGCGATGTGAGAGACTGTTCAACAACTACAGGAAGTGGTTAGATGGAGTCAGTGCAGGTAAAGGTGGCACAACCAGTTATTGAGTGTAAGGGGGCATTTACTTTTTCACACAGGGGAATTGGGTGTTGCATAACTTTGTAAATTAAATTAGTATCAATTTTGTTTGTTTTTTGTAAACTCAGGTTCCCTTTATTTTTTAGGTTTTGGTTGAAGATCTGATAACATTCAGAATCAAACTATGCAAAAATAGGGGTCAAATACATTTTCACGGCACAGTATGTACAGTACCAATCAAAAGTTTGGACACGTACCAATTCCGGGATTTTTCTTTAATTTTACTAATTTCTACATTGTAGAGTAATAGTGAAGACATCAAAACTATGAAATAACACACATGGACGTAATCATGTAGTAACCAAAAAAAAGTGCCTTGATGACAGCTTTGCACACTCTCGGCATTCTCTCAACCAGCGTCATGAGGTAGTCACCTGGAATGCAATTCAATTAACAGGTGTGTCTTGTTAAAAGTTAATTTGTGGGATTTCTTTCCTTCTTAATGTGTTTGAGCCAATCAGTTGTGTTGTGACAACGTAAGGGTGGTACACAGAAGATATCCCTATTTGGTAAAAGACAAGATTATAATGTGGCAAGAACAGCTCAAATAAGCAAAGAGAAACGTCAGTCCATCATTACTTTAAGACATGATGGTCAGTCAAAGTGGAACATTTCAAGAACTTCAAGAAGTTTCTGCAAGTGCAGTCGCAAAAAAACCATCAAGCGCTACGATGAAACTGGCTCTAATGAGGACCGCCACAGGAATGGAAGTCCCAGAGATACTTTTGCTGCAGAGGATAAATTCATTATTCGTTACCATCATTCGTTACCAGCCTCAGAAATTGCAGCCCAAATAAATGCTTCACAGATTTCAAGTAACAGACACATCTCAACATCAACTGTTCAGAGGAGACTGCGTGAATCAGGCCTTCATGGTCGAATTAACAAGAGAATGGAGAATGGAATTAGTCACATTTGAATCAAATGTATTGGATTGGACGTTCCACAAACGTAACACAAAAGGTTAATTGCTTGGCCGGTTTTTGTTCAGTATTACTTCAGTGCCGTGTTGCAAACACAAAGTTTCCTTTTTTTTCCACTCTTGTCAATTAGATTAGTATTTTGGAGTAACTACAATGTTGTTGATCCATCCACACTGTTGTAAAGTCATCATTGACCTCATGGTGAAATCCCTGAGCGGTTTCCTTCCTCTCCGGATGCCTGTATCTCTGCAGTGACTGAGTGTATTGATGCACCATCCAAAGTGTAATTAATAACTTCACCATGCTCAGAGAGATATTCAGTGTCTGCTACCATTCACTGCTCGACTGAGGGACCTTACAGATAATTGTATGTGTGGGGTAAAGAGATAAAAAAATTGTATGTTAAACACTATTATTGCAACTTATCATGTGACTCGTTTAGCACATTTGTACTCCTGAACTTTTTTAGTTTTGCCATAACAAAGGGTTTGAAAACAAAGGGTTTGAAAACATATTGACAGCAGGCATTTCAGATTAAACATTTTTGAATGAATTTGTAACAAATTAATAAAAACAAAATTCCACTTTTACATTATTGGATTTTGTGTGTAGGCCAGTGATAAAATAAAATAAAAAATAAAATCTAAATGTAATCCATTTTAAATTCAGACTGTAACACAACAAAATGTGGAAAAACTCAAGTGGTGTGAATCCTTTCTGAGGGCACTGTATATATAAGAAATGTACCCTTCTTTGTCCCCTAAGACTGGGTTTCCTAAACTTGGTCCAGGGGCCCTTCCTGGTTGCACATTTAGATTTTTGCCCTAGCACTTTGTCTGTACCAGTTTACGTGCTACTGTTTTTCTTCTGCGTGTACAGGAAAGTGCAGTAGGATGTTTGCCATAGGTTCATATTTTATTATAGTAAATTGACAGCATTTTCTGTGAGTGTTTCATGGATGGACTACTAGCATACATTCATTGCCTGTTGAGATACATTTTCAATTGCAATGTGGAACACAGCATCACAGGATATTCAAAACACCTGTTGACAAAGGAGGGGAGGAGGAGGAGATTGGGAGGAGATTCTGAGAAAAACAAAACAGATTCTAGACAAACAAACACAAACACAAACAAACAAACAAAATAGCAGTGAACTTACCCAGAGTGTTTTAAATAAGCCTTTGTAATGACCCAAGCTGTGATGAAAACAGTTGGCGCTCCTGTGAATATCAGAGAACAAACAACAACAACAACAAAATTGTCAACAAACCATGTGAGTTCACTTTAAAAAAAATAATGTATAAAAAAAAAAAAATATATTGCCATGAGATTATGATAAAGGTATCGGTGTCTGTATCATGGGGCAGACAAAACATAACACCGTAGGTATATGCACCTGTCACTGTTCCAGCCAGCTACCACCCGGTACTCAACCCTGCACCTTAGAGACTGCTGCCCCATGTACAAAGTCATTGAACACTGGTCACATTAATGATGTTTCCATACTGTTTCACCCACTTCACATGTATATACTGTATTCTAGTCATTGAACACTGGTCACTTTAATGATGTTTCCATACTGTTTCACCCACTTCACATGTATATACTGTATTCTAGTCATTGAACACTGGTCACTTTAATAATGTTTCCATGCTGTTTCACCCACTTCACATGTATATACTGTATTCTAGTCATTGAACACTGGTCACTTTAATGATGTTTCCATACTGTTTCACCCACTTCACATGTATATACTGTATTCTAGTCATTGAACACGGGTCACATTAATGATGTTTCCATACTGTTTCACCCACTTCACATGTATATACTGTATTCTAGTCATTGAACACTGGTCACTTTAATGATGTTTCCATACTGTTTCACCCACTTCACATGTATATACTGTATTCTAGTCATTGAACACTGGTCACTTTAATGATGTTTCCATACTGTTTCACCCACTTCACATGTATATACTGTATTCTAGTCATTGAACACTGGTTCACTTTAATAATGTTTCCATACTGTTTCACCCACTTTGATGTATATACTGTATTCTAGTCATTGAACACTGGTCACTTTAATAATGTTTCATTGTTTCACACTTCACCTGGCACCTGAACACTGGTCCTTTAATGATGTTTCCATACTGTTTCACCCACTTCAAACTTTTGTCTTGTCCATTCTGAACACTGGTCACTTTAATGATGTTTCCATACTGTTTCACCCACAATCCATGTGTCAAATGTCCAAAGGCCTAAGAAAATCCTTCTGTAACCCATACTCCTCCCTTCATCTACACTGATTAAGTGGATTTAAATATTGACATTATCAATATGATTGAGCCATAAATGATTTGATTTAAATATTAATTTGTTTGGTCAGTCTACACAATGGAAACACAATGTGTCAACTTAATTTTTTTACACACAAGTATATCAACTCAATACATCACTTTTCAAACATATATCAACTCAATACATCACTTTTCAAACTCTATATCTCCGGTCTGTTATTTCTTAATTTTTCTGGATTATCTGTGTATAGTTTATTAATATTAGTATTATTATTTTCATTACTGCTCTGATTGAGCTATTAAAAGCATAAAATTTGTTTGGTCCAGTCTGACACAATGTTCAAACACAACGCTATCAACTCAATTCATCACTTTTCAAACACAAGTATATCAACTCAATTCATCACTTTTCAAACACAAGTATATCAACTCAATACATCACTTTTCAAACACAACGCTATCAACTCAATTCATCGCTTTTCAAACACAACGCTATCAATTCAATTCATCACTTTTCAAACACAAGTATATCAATTCAATTCATCGCTTTTCAAACACAACGCTATCAACTCAACACATCACTTTTCAAACACAACGCTTTAACAATGATATTCTAACACAAGTACATGACATTTCAATCAGTCAGGTAGAAAAAAAAACAAGCAACCAGCGTGACATTCTACATTTACTTTTCAGATTACTACTCTGTAGGTAAATACTTCAAAACAAGGATCTCCAGTTGGCGACACTCATATTCTTCATTATCTCTGGAGTGTTTGTTTTTTTTTAAATCCAGAAATGGACAGTATGCCTTTTTACTTAAAAATCTTCTTTAAATCCTGTAAATACATGGTCACACTGACATTTTGGTGATCAGGTGATCAGGTGATCAGGATGAGTGAGGCACTGGATGTTTTTAGGTATGAATACAAAACAAGCATCTGGAAGTGACTCTTTAAAAGTAATATTAATCTAATGTATAATCAGCGTTTATCAAAATCGTGCTAGCTTTTTCCAAGTACAAGTAAAGAAACATTGACATATTGTGTCTCCTTAAAATAAAAACAGCCTGAATATGATCATCAAAATTCACAGCCACACATTGCATATAATACTAATGGGATTAAAGACACAGTTGGAGATATGTTACAGTGACACCTACCCCAGCCAATCAGAATATACCACCAGAAGTACTTCCTCTCGGAGAAGAAGGAGACAGCCAATAGGGTGTGGACGTAGAGGCCTTCGACCAATAGCCAGAAGTAGCTGGTCATGATGCCGTACTGGAAGAAGACAACCCCTGCCTTACATCCCACCTACGGAGAGAGAGCACAGTATCAACATGGAAATTGCAGAATCGCATTAGTGGAAACGTTGGGGGTTATCAGGGCAGGCATGTGAATGGACAAAGCTATTGATAATGTGACAGCATTCATTCCTATGTGAAGACTCAATAGCGCACTGAAGTTAAATTAGAACGACAGATTTGTACCTTGTCAGCTCGGGGGTTTGTACTCGCAACCTTCCGGTTACTAGTCCAACGCTCTAACCACTAGGCTACCTGCCAATTCTACACTCTAACCACTAGGCTACCCTGCCGAAGGGGTGTTCTAGAATGTAACTGTTACTAGTCCAACGCTCTAACCACTAGGCTACCCTGCCGAGGGGGTGTTCTAGAATGTAACTGTTACTAGTCCAACGCTCTAACCACTAGGCTACCCTGCCGAGGGGGTGTTCTAGAATGTAACTGTTACTCGTCCAACGCTCTAACCACTAGGCTACCCTGCCGCCTCTACACTCTAACCACTAGGCTACACTGCCGCCTCTACACTCTAACCACTAGGCTACCCTGCCGCCGCTACACTCTAACCACTAGGCTACCCTGCCGCCTCTACACTCTAACCACTAGGTTCCCTGCCGCCTCTACACTCTAACCACTAGGCTACCCTACCGCCTCTACACTCTAACCACTAGGCCATTTTCAAATAATCGGATCCAGCACATACATCTGGTGAATTAGAAGCAATTATTGGTACCATGATTGTCTTCTAAAAAATGTTTCATATGCACAAAGATTGCCATTTTTCCATTCACTTTAATGGATGCAGGCTAACAATGTCTGCAGTACCATGGTCGGTCTTGAACGTCCGTGGCTTCAATGAGAGGGGCCAGTCATTCTTCCCTGGTTTGAGTCACGTTGGGGACAATTTTAGGATTTTAGCTATAACCCTAACCCTTTTTCTAATCTTAACCTAATTATCTCACGTAAGTTCTCCTAACCTGTTACAAAAAGTCACTTCAGCGAATCAAATAAAACTTTATTTGTCACATGTGCCCCGAATACAAGTGTAGACCTTACCGTGAAATGCTAACACTCCTTGTATTCAGCGTGTGACAAATAAAGGTTGATTTGATTTGCAAAAGGGACTTTTCGTAGAAGGTTAGGAGAATTTACCCAAGAGAATTATGGCACCTGTCTACTCCAAAGGTGGCAGATCTGCATGGGTTCTGAATAACATGCAAGTTAGTCAGGTGATTGAGAAGGAACACCTTGATAGCACTTTTTATTTTACCAGGCAAGTTGACTGAGAACACATTCACAGCAACAACCTGGGGAATAGTTACAGGGGAAAGGAGGGGGGATGAATGGGCCAATTAGGTGACTGTTTGAGGGCCAGTTTAGGAATGTAGCCAGGACACCCAGGGTTAACAACCCTAACCTTATGATAAATGTCATGGGATCTTTAGTGATCACAGACAGTCAGGACATCCATTTTAACATCCCTTCTGAAAGACAGCACCTTACACAGGGCAATGTCCCCAATCACTGCCCTGGGGCATTGGAATATTTGTTTTAGACCAGAAGGAAATGGTGCCTTCTACTAGCCCTCCAACACCACTTCCAGCAGCATCTGGTCTCCCATCCAGGCATCAACCAGGACCAGCCCTGCTTAGCTGCAGAAGCAAGCCGGCAGTGAGATGTAGGGTGGTGTGCTGCTGGGTTACTTTTACCATACACCAAATGTCCCATTTTCTCAGTCTATTTATAAACATTCAATCCTTAGGTAATCAAACAATATACATTTCAAACTAACTGTCCTTCTATAAAACCAACACTGTAATGTTAGATTAGATAGTGGTTATGAGCTATCATGAAGAGTTTACATGTCTCCTCTTTAAGCTGAGGGTCCCTCTTTATATACAACATGTCTCCCCTAAGAGTTCTGTACAAGCTGTTTCTAATGGGCTGTCTACATGTCAGATCAGAGCAGTGTTTCTCAATCCTGGTCCTTGTTATTGCCCTAGTATTCACATACTTGAATACTAATACTGGGGTGGCAGGTAGCCTAGTGGTTAGAGCGTTAGCCTCGTAACCGAAAGGTTGCAAGATCGAATCCCCGAGCTGACAATGTAAAAAAAAATCTGTCGTTCTGCCCCTGAACAAGGCAGTTAACCCACTGTTCCCCTGAACAAGGCAGTTAGCTCACTGTTCCCCTGAACAAGGCAGTTAGCCCACTGTTCCCCTGAACAAGGCAGTTAGACCACTGTTCCCCTGAACAAGGCAGTTAACCAACTGTTCCCCTGAACAAGGCAGTTAACCCACTGTTCCCCTGAACAAGGCAGTTAACCCACTGTTCCCCTGAACAAGGCAGTTAACCCACTGTTCCCCTGAACAAGGCAGTTAACCCACTGTTCCCCTGAACAAGGCAGTTAACCCACTGTTCCCCTGAACAAGACAGTTAACCCGCTGTTCCCCTGAACAAGGCAGTTAACCCGCTGTTCCCCTGAACAAGGCAGTTAACCCACTGTTCCCCTGAACAAGGCAGTTAACCCACTGTTCCCCTGAACAAGGCAGTTAACCCACTGTTCCCCTGAACAAGACAGTTAACCCGCTGTTCCCCTGAACAAGGCAGTTAACCCACTGTTCCCCTGAACAAGGCAGTTAACCAACTGTTCCCCTGAACAAGGCAGTTAGACCACTGTTCCCCTGAACAAGGCAGTTAACCCACTGTTCCCCGGTAGGTCGTCATTGAAAATAAGAATTTGTTCTTTACTGACTTGCCTGGTTAAAATAAAATCAACTCATCATCAAGCCTTTTGATTAGAATCAGGCGTGTGAGTTCTAGAACAATAACACAAAAAGTGTACCTCTTTGGGTCCCCAGGACCAGGATTGAGAAACACTGCATTAGATAGTGGTTCTTATGACTACAAAATATGGTGACTCTTGTATAGCTTCAACACTACTATATGTCTTTTCTCCTGTAAAAGTCTTCTACAACTGTCTCCTAAAGGTTTGTCTTCAAACATGTCTTCTGTGAGGGTACCAGCTGTGTTTACCACCCCAGTTAATGTACTTTAAGCGAATAAACATAGACCAAAGGTATATCATGGAGCAAGCACTCCACTGGAGGAAACTCTGCTCAGAGTGTCATTAAATACACAGCCAGCCGTTAAACAGCAAACCATCCGTCACACTTTAAGCTAATAAACATAGACCAAAGGTACTTACAGTGCCTTCAGAAAGTATTCATAACCCTTGACTTATTCCACATTTTTGTTGTGTTACATCCTGTATAAAAACAAATGTATTCAATTGTGTTTTTTCACACCCTTCCACACACAATTGATTTATTTAACTAGGCAAGTCAGTTAAGAACAAATTCTTATTTTCAATGACGGCCTAGAAACAGTGTGTTAACTGCCTGTTCAGGGGCAGAACGACATATTTGTACCTTGTCAGCTTGGGGGTTTGACCTTGCAACCTTCCGCTTTCTAGTCCAACGCTCTAACTACTAGGCTACCCTGCCACCTCTACACTCTAACCACTAGGCTACTGTGCCCCATAATGACAAAGTGAAAACATGTTTTTTGATTATTTATTTTTTCAAGTTGATTGAAAATGACATTCAAAAATATCTCATTTACGTAAGCATTCACAACCCTGAACATATTTTTGGAATATTTTGATCCTGTGCAGGCTTCCTTCTTTTCACTCTGTCATTTAGGTTAGTATTGTGGAGTAAGTACAATGTTGTGGATCCATCAGTTTTCTGCTATCACAGCCATACAACTCTGTAACTGTTGGCCTCATGGTGAAATGCCTGAGTGGTTTCCTTCCTCTCTGGTAACTGAGTTAGGAAGGACGCCTTTATCTTTGTATTGACTGGGTGTATTGATACACCATCCGAAGTGTAATTAATAACTTCACCATATTCAAAAGGATATTCAATGTCTAGTTTTTTTTTAGTTTTTTTTTTACCAATCTACCAATAAGGTGTCCTTTTTTGCGAGACATTGGAAAACATCCCTGGTCTTTGTGGCTGAATCTGTGTTTGAAATTCACTGTTTGACTGAGGGACCGCCACTCCAATAACAAATATACAGTGCCTTGCGAAAGAATTTTGCACGCCCAATTGTTCAGTTTTTGATTTGTTAAAAAGTTTGAAATATCCAATAAATGTCGTTCCACTTCATGATTGTGTCCCACTTGTTGTTGATTCTTCACAAAAAAATACAGTTTTATATCTTTATGTTTGAAGCCTGAAATGTGGCAAAAGGTCGCAAAGTTCAAGGGGCCGAATACTTTCGCAAGGCACTGTATGTCACGACTTCCGCCCAAGTCGGGTCCTCTCCTTGTTCGGGCGGCGCTCGGCATCGCTGGTCTTCAAGCCATCATCGATCCACTTTTCATTTTTCATGTGTTTTGTCTTGTTTTCCCTCACACCTGGTTTCAATTCCCTCAATCATTTGTTGTGTATTTAACCCTCTGTTTCCCCCATGTCTTTGTGTGGGATTGTTTATTCCAAGTGCACGTGTTGTTTGGTGCGCAACGGGTTTTTGTACCCAATTATTGTTGTTATTTTTATGCCGTGAGTTTTGCTATTAAACTGCTCCGGCTATTACCATGTTCTGCTCTCCTGAGTCTGACTTCCCTGCCACTGATTATACAATATAATTGACTCACAAAATGAGTCCTTGCAACTTATTTTGTGACTTGTTAAGCAAATGTTTACTCCTGAACATATTTAGCTTGCCATAACAAATGTGTTGAATACTCATTTTTAATCTAAATCTTAATCTGTCAAAATAAAATTCTAAAAACAATTCCACTTTGACATTAAGGGGTATTGTGTAGACCAGTGACAACAAAAAAATATCTTAATTTAATACATTTTAAATTAAGGCTGTAACACAACAAGATGTAGAAAGAGTCAAGGGGTGTGAATACTTTCTGAAAGGTACTGTATGTATGACATATATACCATTGCTGAGTAACAAAACCTAGGCTTACTGCCAGCCACGACTTCGCAGATCTGAGAGGATTGTATAAGTGGAATCATTAAGGATTACACCCATTCTGAGAGCAAGCCTGCATTTATAAATTCTGTTTATATATCCCTCCAATCCCAGAACACCTAGTTGCTAGGAAGCAGATAGTCGGCAGGGGGGCTAGGGGATCGATTTAGTTCATTCAGAATATACTGTATGTGGTTCTAGTCCCTTTTTCATTCAACATAAGACAACGATAGTATGGTTAAGAGTAAATTAGTTCTTCTGGATTTGCAGCTGTTGCAGAGTTTACTGACGACACTTGTAAAAACGTTCAATGTGATTCAAAGCCAAGCCAGCCCTCCTCTGTCTCTCAGCCAGGCAGCTCACCTCACCGCTAGTCACTTCTGAGTGTTTAGCAAACAGGAACTCTCCCTAACATCCTGTTACATGACTTCATTAGGGAACACTCTCCAAAGAGTCGACAAACACTGTTACACCCTGTATGCTATAAACGAGGCCTGGAAAGCAACGCTCAACTCAAAACTAAACCCAGGAAGGAACACAAAGCTTTAAAGGCAACAGCACTCTGTTTGAGTAATGAATTAAATGAGAGGGGAGAGAGAGAGAGAATGAAAGAAAGAAAGAAAGAAAGAAAGAAAGAAAGAAAGAAAGAAAGAGGGAAAGAGAGAGAGAGAAAGAAAGAAAGAGGAAATAGAGAAATAAAGAAAGAGGGAAAAGAGAGAGAGAAATAAAGAAAGAGGGAAAGAGAAAGAGAGAGAGAGAGAGGCAGAGAGAGAGAAAGAGGGAGAGAGAGGGAAAGAAAGAGAGAGAGAGAGAGGGGGGGGAGAGAGAGGGGGAGAGAGAGAGAGAGAGAGAGAGAGAGAGGGGGGGAGAGAGAGGGAGAGAGAGAGAGAGAGAGAGAGAGAGAGGGGGGGGGAGGGAGAGAGAGGAGAGGAGGGAGGCGAGAGGGGAGAGAGAGAGAGAGAGAGAGAGAGAGAGAGAGAGAGAGAGAGAGAGAGAGAGAGAGAGAGAGAGAGAGAGGGGGAAAAGAGAGAGAGAGAGAGAGAGAGAGAGAGAGAGGCTTGTGACAGCTGACTGGGGCCTCTGAGACAGGCATGTTAACTTATTGTTGCATTTTTTTTAACCTTTATTTAACCAGGTAGACTAGTTGAGAACAAGTTCTCATTTACAATTGTGACCTGCCCTAGATAAAGCACAGCAATTCGACACATATAACCACATAGAGTTACACATGGAATAAACAAAACATACAGTCAATAATACAATAGAAAAAATAAAACAAAAAGTCTATATACAGTGAGTGCAAATGAGGTAAGATAAGGGAGTTAAGGCAATAAATAGGCCATGGTGGCGAAGTAATTACAATATGGCAATTAAACACTGGAATGGTAGATGTGCAGACGATGAATGTGAGATAATGGGGTGCAAAGGAGCAAGATAAAAAAATAAATACAGTATGGGGATGAGGTAGATAGATGGGCTGTTTACAGATGGGTTATGTACAGGTGCAGTGATCTGACAGCTGGTGATTAAAGCTAGTGAGGGAGATATGTAATCAATAATCAAGGAAAGTATCCAACAAACAAGTGTTTACATTCTAGCCCCTCCCTCTAAACAAGGTGAAGCATTCTGTACCTACTGTGTTGTTGAACCCCTCCCTCTAAACAAGGTGAAGCATTCTGTACCTACTGTGTTGTTGAACCCCTCCCTCTAAACAAGGTGAAGCATTCTGTACCTACAGTGTTGTTGAACCCCTCCCTCTAAACAAGGTGAAGCATTCAGTACCTATTGTGTTGTTGAACCCCTCACCTCTAAACAAGGTGAAGCATTCTGTACCTACAGTGTTGTTGAACCCCTCCTTCTAAACAAGGTGAAGCATTCTGTACTTACTCAGGGTATGTAGACTACTTTCAAGTATTTAAGTTGAGCAGCTTAAGTATTAGACATGTAAAAATTTGACCCAGGTCTCTATGGTAACAAGTAGCATAACAAAACAACATGGACTCACAGTTTCAGGTTGACAGTCAGACTCCCCGACCTCGTACAAAACCACATCTTTGATGAAGACGGCAATGGCTTTCAGTATGAACGCCACAAACAGGTTCATGTGGATGTAGTTTCTGGTGCAGTGCAACTTCCTGTTGAACATGACAAAATATACATATATCAGTTCATAGCAGTTATAATCACATTTATGTGATCATGTCATCCTATTTTATTTCCTTTTACATTTATTACAGGACTACATTTTTGACAGGCGTTTTACAACTAATCTGCCCTACCAAGGGAAAAAGGGCATTTGGTCGAAAATGAGTTAATGTCATTTTTTTTAAAATTCATTAAATACATGCTTAATTATGTGGACAAGTATCCTGCCTCTATTGAATTGTGTTTTTGGAGAAAATAGGGGGTCATGTTAGCCAGTAACTGTACAAAGTTACTATGATACCAAGGTAAATAAAAAGCAATTCCTCCCAGTTAAACGCTATGAGCAGGTACTGCATTTTGCTTGGTAGGACAGTATAGTACTACCACCGTGACCAAACGTTTCCCAAACCAAGGTATTAAGGCATTATTTGATAATGCAGCATGTCCGTCATGCATCTCCTCCTGTTCTTTGTGTCTTCGGTAGTACACGAATGGAATACCACCTCTGAGTCACATTTCCCAAACCACTTATTGTATTGTACATTTGATAATACTTTGTCCTGTTTATTCTCTTCAATACTATCACTGTGACTAACATTTCCCAGACTTAAGACCTCATGATGGCAAATATTGTATTGCAGATTGGGGTTAAAACTATAAGAGCCTCTAATTGAAGTGATGATCAGATTGGGGTTCAAATGATCAGAGCCTCTAACAGATGTGACGATCAGATTGGGGTTCAAATGATCAGAGCCTCTAACAGAAGTGACGATCAGATTGGGGTTAAAATGATCAGAGCATAGTGAGTGTAACAGTGTGGTGACAGACAAGGCAGCCTCCCCTGTTGTCACAGTGTTGTGTCACAGTGTGTACTGTATATAAACAACACTGTGTTCCGTACACCTGTGATGCTCTGACTCTCCAAACTGTTGCTCAGGCCAGAAATATGCTAGTTAGTGGTCTCTGCCATCGCATCGTAAGACCGCTTGGAGTAAACACATCACTCACTGTTTACCAAGACACACACACACACACACACAGTCACACACACACAGTCACACACACACAGTCACACACACACAGTCACACACACACACACACACACACACACACACACACACACACACACACACACACACACACACACACACACACACAGTTAAATGAAGTGTGTGATGCTTTAAAAGGCCTACTGGGAGGCCAGGCCACTTAACATTTAATTAATGATCAGAACTCTGTCATTCTCTGTCTTCCTCTCCCCCCTCCTCAACCCTCCTCTTACCCTTCCTCTTACCCTTCCTCTCACCCTTCCTCTCAGTGTGTGAGTGTCTCTGTGCTTGTACCACAGGATCACTTACAGTAGCGAAGTTTATGACAGGATATGTCCTTTTTGTTAACCACTCCAGTGTGTTTGAGAGATGGTGCAACGCCACATTATGGCATTTAGAAAACCTGTTCTATCCAGGTGTCTTAGTGTTAAATGGGGTGTAGAATACACCATAAAATCATCAACGAACTGAGCGAAAGGACATACTGTGCAATGCAGCCTGGGTAGGAGAGGCAGGGGGTATCGGCACAAAGCTTGAATGAGCGAGCTGTAAGTGATTCTTCTGCATAACGTGCCATAACTAAGGGATAAACGCACCCGTTCTGTACATTAATCAAATCAAATCAAATTTTATTTGTCACATACACATGGTTAGCAGATGTTAATGCGAGTGTAGCGAAATGCTTGTGCTTCTAGTTCCGACAATGCAGTAATAACCAACAAGTAATCTAACTAACAATTCCTAATCTACTGACTTATACACAGTGTAAGGGGATAAAGAATATGTACATAAGGATATATGAGTGAGTGATGGTACAGAGCAGCATAGGCAAGATACAGTAGATGGTATCGAGTACAGTATATAATGTAGAGAACGGAGGTGTTTATTCCATTTATACTACAGTAATGTAGAGAACGGAGGTGTTTATCCCATTTATACCACAGTAATGTAGAGAAGAGGTGTTTATCCCATTTATACTACAGTAATGTAGAGAAGGAGGTGTTTATCCCGGAGGTGTTTATTTATACTACAGTAATGTAGAGAGGTGTTTATCCTGCTTAACGGAGGTGTTTATCCCATTTATACTACAGTAATGTAGAGAACGGAGGTGTTTATCCCATTTATAACAGTAATGTAGAGAAGAGGTGTTTATCCCATTTATACTACAGTAATGTAGAGAACGGAGGTGTTTATCCTGCTTATACTACAGTAATGTAGAGAACGGAGGTGTTTATCCCATTTATACTACAGTAATGTAGAGAACGGAGGTGTTTATCCCATTTATACCACAGTGATGTAGAGAACAGGGGTGTTTATCCTGCTTATACTACAGTAATGTAGAGAACGGAGTGTTTATTCCATTTATACTTCAGTAATGTAGAGAACGGAGGTGTTTATCCCATTTATACCACAGTGATGTAGAGAACAGGGGTGTTTATCCTGCTTATACTACAGTAATGTAGAGAACGGAGGTGTTTATTCCATTTATACTACAGTAATGTAGAGAACGGAGGTGTTTATTCCATTTATACTACAGTAATGTAGAGAACAGAGGTGTTTATCCCACTTATACTACAGTAATGTAGAGAACGGAGGTGTTTATTCCATTTATACTACAGTAATGTAGAGAACGGAGGTGTTTATTCCATTTATACTACAGTAATGTAGAGAACAGGTGTTTATCATTTATACTACAGTAATGTAGAGAACGGAGGTGTTTATTCCATTTATACTACAGTAATGTAGAGAACGGAGGTGTTTATCCATGCTTATACTACAGTAATGTTTATTCCATTTATACTACAGTAATTAGAGAACAGGTGCATGCTTATACTCCACAGTTTATTCCATTTATACTACACAGTGCAGCTGACTCCACAGCACAGTGGTCCTGGCCTCCAAGCATCTTGATCGTGTCACTGAATACGGTCAAGTTTCCATGGACAAAGGCCTAAGTTCAGTCAGTGGATCTTCAAACATTGTTCACAGGACAACAGGGCATTTGTCTTCAGAAAGAAAAAAAGGATTTCAAAGGCACCTTTTCAGCACTCTTTCTAGAGCAGGGAGCACTGACAGCCAGCGAACATTTCTGTGCCTCAAATGTTATGGTACTCCTGGCCAATAAACTCACAAAGCCCTTCAGTCTTTCTACTCTGATGGTGAAAATATGAACATATTCCAAAAATCTCTGTGAGCAGGTAAAAAATCTCCAAGGGAAATCATGTCCAAAGCTGTTCTGGCCGTGTTATGAATGATGTGGGCAGGACAACCTCAGCTAATCACCTCCTGCTGCAGAGCATTTTTAACGTTGGTATGGACATTGACCCTCCCCAGCCTATTCAGTCCTCCAAAGTTGGTATTTGTGTTGTCAGCAGAGAATGTTTTCCAGGTTACATTTTGGGATGACCACCAGCACCTCAGCTGCAATTTTCTCTGCTGTTTCTCCTTTCAATTCAACAAAATCATGCAGTTTTGTTTCCACAGATGTGCTGCCATCATATATCTGACATTATCTGACTAGTATTGGCAGCAGCTTTACATGTCCATGATTGGACACATCAATGGACAGGGACACATTCAACCTGGTCTCGGTCCTGTGTTACCAAAGTAGTTGCCCATGTTGCTAACACGTTACTCACTATGGCGTCACGTTTTGTCCTAGCACATGTAAACTTCGGCTCATAAAGCTTCCGTGTCAGTTGTGCTGTGCAGTCCATAGATCTGTAACTATGATTGTGTCACATAGTGTGGTAGGCAAAGACACCCCTCCTGCACAGCTAAATCATATTCTTCTTGGGAAGGCTCTACCTTCTTGAAGAATGTGGTGACAGAGGGCAAACCAACACAGCCAATCAGAGAGGCTTTAAGCTTTTTCGTCTGTTGATGTTCTACCACTGCTGTTCTTCTCCGGCTGCCAATTGAAAGAGAGGAATGACAAAGGGTGCAGTGAACCATTCTATCGTCTTGACCTGAGCGTATAAATGGAAATTCTCTCACGTTTTTCATCAAGTGCATTTCCGTTTCTTGGAAAGAGTCATTTGATCTCCTCTGTCTGCTCTTCTTCACTCTCCTTGTGTCACTCTTCTTACTCTCAACTTTTCCTTCTCCTTCAATCTTTCTCCTCCTCTTTTCTTCACTCGTCTTCCTTTCCTTCTCTTCACTCTTCTACACCCTCCTTGTGTCACTCTTTTTACTCCCTTAATGTTTCCTTCTCCTTCCTCTCCAATCTGTATTAATAAATAGTACACTATTAGATAACCAAAGTATTTTAACAGATTCCCATTGCTTGCCTCATTTCTGTATTTTATCTCAAAAACATTGTTTGTGATAATAAATTGTCAGGCTCTGTAATCATATCTTTACCTTTCCTCCTCTGTCTCCTTCACTCTTCTTCCTATCCAGTCTTCCTCCTCTCCTTCCTCTCCACGTCTAATGTTATCCATGAACATTTCTAACTTTATTTTCACACTACTTATTATAATGGCAGTAGAGTAGGGGCCTGAGGACACACACTTAATGTGTTGGGAAATATGTTGTGAATGTATTGTAATGTTTTAAAAGTTGAATAGCCACAAAAAATACAAAATACAAACACTGGTCATTGAGAGGAGATCGCATTGCATATCAAAACTTTAAGCTAGAAGCTAGCAAATAGTTTGTGCTAGCAAACCTGCCGCTATGACAATCGAATTCAAAAACAGCTGGTCAAACTAGAAACATGTGGGAGGATTTGACAGCATTGCGCCACTAAACTAGAAACATGTGGGAGGATTTGACAGCATAGTGCCACTAAACTAGAAACGTGGGAGGATTTGACAGCTTTGCGCCACTAAACTAGAAACATGTGGGAGGATTTGACAGCATAGTGCCACTAAACTAGAAAAATGTGGGAGAATTTGACAGCATTAAGCCACAAAACTAGAAACGTGGGAGGATTTGACTGCATTGCGCCACTAAACTAGAAACATGAGGGAGGATTTGACAGCATAGTGTCACTAAACTAGAAACGTGGGAGGATTTGACAGCACAGAGCCACTAAACTAGAAACATGGGAGGATTTAACAGCAAAGCGCCACTAAACTAGAAACATGGGAGGATTTGACAGCACAGCGCCACTAAACTAGAAACATGGGACGATTTAACAGCACAGCGCCACTAAACTAGAAACATGGGAGGATTTGACAGCACAGCGCCACTAAACTAGAAACATGAGAGGATTTAACAGCACAGCGCCACTAAACTAGAAACATGGGAGGATTTAACAGCACAGCGCCACTAAACTAGAAACATGAGAGGATTTAACAGCATAGCGCCACTAAACTAGAAACACGGGAGGATTTGACAGCACAGCGCCACTAAACTAGAAACATGGGAGGATTTGACAGCACAGCGCCACTAAACTAGAAACATGGGAGGATTTAACAGCAAAGCGCCACTAAACTAGAAACATGGGAGGATTTGACAGCACAGCGCCACTAAACTAGAAACATGAGAGGATTTGACAGCACAGCGCCACTAAACTAGAAACATGGGACGATTTAACAGCACAGCGCCACTAAACTAGAAACATGAGAGGATTTAACAGCACAGCGCCACTAAACTAGAAACATGGGAGGATTTAACAGCAAAGCGCCACTAAACTAGAAACATGGGAGGATTTGACAGCACAGCGCCACTAAACTAGAAACATGGGACGATTTAACAGCACAGCGCCACTAAACTAGAAACATGGGAGGATTTGACAGCACAGCGCCACTAAACTAGAAACATGAGAGGATTTAACAGCACAGCGCCACTAAACTAGAAACATGGGAGGATTTAACAGCACAGCGCCACTAAACTAGAAACATGAGAGGATTTAACAGCATAGCGCCACTAAACTAGAAACACGGGAGGATTTTACAGCACAGCGCCACTTGCGTCATGACTGCAACAGTAGAGACCAGAGAAAATCATGTTCATCTCTCACCACGTTAATGTCATCAGATACCTTTTTTTGTAAAGGAAGAATCATACGAAAGGTATTGACAACACATTGATAGGCAATACTATACATGTTTTAAAAATAGTCCACAGATTTAAAAGAAAAACATTAGTCTTAAATCGCAAACCACCGTGACTAAAATATGCAGAGGAAATACATCCTTAGAGTCTTTGTTGTTCCATATGTAAACACCCCCACGCTGTTCTCGTTAAGCTTTCGAGCAGCTGGTGATGTAAGCACAGTAAAGAATCGTACCTAAAAGTGCAGAGTAGGACGATAGCGATAGTGAGGGAGATGAGAGAGAGACTGTGTCCGATAGTGTAGCCTACTTTCACTGCCCAGTAGAACTCCTCCTGAGAGAAACACACAAGTAGACACATTAAAACATGTTACTGCTCACACCTCACGTTCAAAGCTATAAAAACAAAAAAACAATAACAAAGAGGTCAACCCACCTCTGTTTTGGTAAAAAGCTGAAAGATGGGCCTGGAGAAAAGTAACCACTCTCAAATTCATAGACAGAGCTATGGAAGCAAAGACTGACCAGCCATGATATACAGTACAAAGGTTTATATTTTAGGTTCTGATGGGGTACGACAGTTGAACTAAGCTCATATTCTTCAAGAATCAAGTTATATTCTTCAAGAATCAAGTTTTATTCTTCAAGAATCAAGTTTTATTCTTCAAGAATCAAGTTATATTCTTCAAGAATCAAGTTATATTCTTCAAGAATCAAGTTATATTCTTCAAGAATCAAGTTATATTCTTCAATAATCAAGTTATATTCTTCAAGAATCAAGTTATATTCTTCAAGAATCAAGTTATATTCTTCAAGAATCAAGTTATATTCTTCAAGAATCAAGTTATATTCTTCAGGAATCAAGTTTTATTCTTCAAGAATCAATGCATGTATACGTAATTTTTAAATCTAGCAATAAGCATGATTTATGTTAATTTTATTTAACCTTTATTTAACTAGGCAAGTCAATTAAGAGCAAATTCTTACGACGCTGGGCCAATTGCAAACCCGGACGACGCTGAGCCAATTGTGCGCCGCCCTGTGGGGCTCCCAATCACGGCCGGCGGTGATACAGCCTGGAATCGAACCAGGGACTGCAGTGACACCTTAGACCGCTGCGCCACTCGGGAGTCCGAAATTCTAGATTTAACACATGGGCAAATCTATAATGGCACTATCCTCCGACAATGAATTTTCTTTTTTATGTAATTCTAATTTCTGGATAAGGCTTAAAATACAGGATACATTCTAGTTACGTCATATGATTGTGGAAAACACAAGGCCCTAATAATGGCACCCTATTCCATACTGTAGTCCACTACTTTAGACCAGGCCCATAGGGCACCCTATTCCATACTGTAGTCCACTACTTTAGACCAGGCCCATAGGGCACCCTATTCCATACTGTAGTCCACTACTTTAGACCAGGCCCATAGGGTACCCTATTCCATACTGTAGTCCACTACTTTAGACCAGGCCCATAGGGCACCCTATTCCATACTGTAGTCCACTACTTTAGACCAGGCCCATAGGGCACCCTATTCCATACTGTAGTCCACTACTTTAGACCAGGCCCATAGGGCACCCTATTCCATACTGTAGTCCACTACTTTAGACCAGGCCCATAGGGCACCCTATTCCATACTGTAGTGGGAATTGAGTGGCATTTCAAATATAGCCTTCATACATGCTCCTTTACTCCAGGGAGCAACATGGAAGTCTGTTGGTATTGTAGCTCTATGCGTAAAGTAAAAAGCTACTGACTTGTTATCACCGTTACACAAATACAAAGGTCACTGATTTATGAACGTTGGTCAATAATGATTAGAAATGTATTGATGGATCTGTAAAAAGACACTGGTTGCCATACCTACCATGTCATCATCATCAACTTTGGTGACGTTGGCGTTGTACCCACAATTCAGTGCATAGGAAGCAGGGCTAACCTCAGACCAGCCATCACTGGTGCAGGTCTTCGACAGGTTACCTAGATGACAGAGAGGACAGGTGTAACAGGTTACCTAGACGACAAAGAGGACAGGTGTAACAGGTTACCTAGAAGACAGAGAGGACAGGTGTAACAGGTTACCTAGACGACAAAGAGGACAGGTTACCGAGACGACAAAGAGGACAGGTGTAACAGGTTACCTAGATGACAGAGAGGACAGGTGTAACAGGTTACCTAGAAGACAGAGAGGACAGGTGTAACAGGTTACCTAGACGACAAAGAGGACAGGTTCCCGAGACGACAAAGAGGACAGGTGTAACAGGTTACCTAGATGACAGAGAGGACAGGTGTAACAGGTTACCCAGACGACAGAGAGGACAGGTGTAACAGGTTACCTAGACGACAAAGAAGACAGGTGTAACAGGTTACCCAGACGACAGAGAGGACAGGTGTAACAGGTTGCCCAGACGACAGAGAGGACAGGTGTAACAGGTTACCCAGACGACAGAGAGGACAGGTGTAACAGGTTACCTAGACGACAGAGAGGACAGGTGTAACA
>NC_088214.1:5536373-5601373 GCF_036934945.1 Oncorhynchus masou masou
TGCAGTGTTTACCGTGAAGAAAACATATGCAGTGTTTACCATGAAGAAAACATATACAGTGTTTACCTTGAAGAAAACATATGCAGTGTTTACCATGAAGAAAACATATACAGTGTTTACCTTGAAGAAAACATATGCAGTGTTTACCGTGAAGAAAACATATGCAGTGTTTACCTTGAAGAAAACATATGCAGTGTTTACCTTGAAGAAAACATATGCAGTGTTTACATTGAAGAAAGCATATGCAGTGTTTACCTTGAAGAAAACATATGCAGTGTTTACCATGAAGAAAACATATGCAGTGTTTACCGAAGAAAACATATGAAGAAAACATATGCAGTGTTTACCGTGAAGAAAACATATGCAGTGTTTACCGTGAAGAAAACATATGCAGTGTTTACCGTGAAGAAAACATATGCAGTGTTTACATTGAAGAAAACATATGCAGTGTTTACCGTGAAGAAAACATATGCAGTGTTTACATTGAAAAAAACATATGCAGTGTTTACATTGAAGAAAACATATGCAGTGTTTACCGTGAAGAAAACATCTGCAGTGTTTACATTGAAGAAAACATATGCAGTGTTTACCTTGAAGAAAACATATGCAGTGTTTACCTTGAAGAAAACATATGCAGTGTTTACCTTGAAGAAAACATATGCAGTGTTTACCATGAAGAAAACATATGCAGTGTTTACCGTGAAGAAAACATATGCAGTGTTTACCATGAAGAAAACATATGCAGTGTTTACCTTGAAGAAAACATATGCAGTGTTTACCATGAAGAAAACATATGCAGTGTTTACCGTGAAGAAAACATATGCAGTGTTTACCTTGAAGAAAACATATGCAGTGTTTACCATGAAGAAAACATATGCAGTGTTTACCATGAAGAAAACATATGCAGTGTTTACCGTGAAGAAAACATATGCAGTGTTTACCGTGAAGAAAACATATGCAGTGTTTACCGTGAAGAAAACATATGCAGTGTTTACCGTGAAGAAAACATATGCAGTGTTTACCGTGAAGAAAACATATGCAGTGTTTACCTTGAAGAAAACATATGCAGTGTTTACCGTGAAGAAAACTTATGCAGTGTTTACATTTAAGAAAACATATGCAGTGTTTACCGTGAAGAAAACATATGCAGTGTTTACCGTGAATGCGGTCTCTGCAAACACGGGAAACATTGCCTTTAAAAGGTGCATTGTCGACAAAGTGTGATGGGATTGAATCCCGGCCTTAGTGCATTTCAATGCTTGAGAAGAAGGGCTATAACCTTTCTTTCATGATTATGTGTTCCTGATCAGGAAAAACTCCTGGCCCACACTGATAAATGTTGAACCTTAAAGTTAGCTGAACTGACCCAAGGACCAGTCGGACAGCTGCTTGACCAGCTTCATGTCGTTGGGGATGGTCAGGATGTACAGGTAGTGGAAGAACACGTCCACCACAAAAATGGCTCCTAGGTGCAACAAAGCCCCGGTGGTAATGTTCCACATCTCTCTCTGCTTACGGGTCAGGTTAGGGTTGTTGGCCTGGGGGGGAATTCAAAGTTTAAAGATCATGGTATGGTAAAAAAATAAAATAACTGACCAATACATTAGTTCTATAAAACAACAAATATATAGAAAACAAACTAAAGTGACATCAAATTGATGAACTTTAATACTCTAGTGAAATATTACAATGTCAATGTAATTATGACGGCCAGCTTCACCTGCTCAAGGATATAAATCATCTAAACAAGGTACTGATGGAACGTCTGGATGAGTACAAAGTAGAAGAATGGCTCACCTGAACATGGAACTGATCGAAAGTCTGGATGGGTCTAAAGTAGAAGAATGGCTCACCTGAACATGGAACTGATCGAAAGTCTGGATGGGTCCAAAGTAGAAGAATGGCTCACCTGAACATGGAACTGATCGAAAGTCTGGATGGGTCTAAAGTAGAAGAATGGCTCACCTGAACATGGAACTGATCGAACGTCTGGATGGGTCCAAAGTAGAAGAATGGCTCACCTGAACATGGAACTGATCGAACGTCTGGATGGGTCCAAAGTAGAAGAATGGAAGGTAGAAGTTGTATTTGAGCAGGTCAGTGAAGGTGTAGTTGCCATCCTTCTTCTCACAGTTCTCCAGAGCAAAGCTCATACAGCGCATTATGGTGAAACAGGATCCTCCGTAGAACAAGATGTCTTGCAGCTCGAAGTATCCCGTCACAAAACCTTGCTGGAGGAGATGTGAACATGATGTTTTATTTTTTTCATTTTACCTTTATTTAACCAGGCAAGTCAGTTAAGAACTAATTCTTATTTTCAATGACGGCCTAGGAACAGTGGGTTAACTGCCTGTTCAGATTTGTACCTTGTCAGCTCGGGGATTCGAACTTGCAACCTTTCGGTTACCACTTGGCTACCCTGCCGCCCCAATGTCAGTCATTACTGAGGAACTTTTGTCAAACAACTGACATCTTCCCAATATGGATGCCATACTTTGTCAAGACTTCAAACTTCTATTCAAGAACTAATACACCAATGACTATTAAAAAATCCATTCCAGAAAGTTAAGCTACATACATTTAAAAGTTAGTTCAAAATACTAAATGACATTTGGTGCATATTTACTTTGAAATGTCTAATCGCAGTCAAAAAGATAGCACTTCCAGGACTGACATTTATTCCCTCAGCTCCGGGAAGAAGGTGAATCTACACTAGCTATGTACCAGGATAGTACTGGACTGTTAAAGTTTAGTTCTGAATACACAGGGCAGGGTGTTGCGAATCCATCGTACCAATAGTTGAGTGCGAACACTAACCTGACACTTGCTTGACGTTGTTGAGACAAGGACAGGAATAGGGTAGAAATATTTAAAGTGGTCCAATCAACCAATCAACCAATCAACCAATCAGATCTAAGTTTAGCCAACCCACCTGCCAAGTATTAAAAGGTTCCATCTTGAAGGTGGCCAGGCTGGCGAGACCGGCGACAAAGACGATCCACTTCCTCTTGACCAGAGCCACGCTGTAGAGGATGAAGCAGTGTGAAAGGACCAGAGCCAGGAAGCCCCCGCCCATACTGACCAGCACCGCCAAGCCACCGTACAATCCATAGATCAACGACCTGTGCTGTGGAGCAGGAAGAGCCAACATTATTACAAGGTTGTAACAAGGTTATTTGAATATATATATATATATATTTTACAATGTTATTGCAAGGTTGTTATAAGGTTACCAAAAGGTTATTACAAAGTTATTATGATAATATTATTACAATGTTGTAACGATGTTGTGACAATGTTGTAAAAATGGTATGATATGTTATTATTACAACTATATAGCAACGTTATTATAACTTAATTACAAGGTTAAATCAAAGTTATTATAACTTTAATTACAAGGTTAATAAAATGTTATCAGAAATGTCAATGATTGCAGTGATAAATCTAGGACATTGTTACTATGATGTGATATACTCAAGTCCAGATGACATATGCATCCAACAGATACATTAGGAACCAAACAGCAGCGATGACGACGTCATAGATGGTTGATTACACTGAAGTGATGACGGTTGGGATGAAATGAAATACCTTTTTATATATATATATATATATATATATATATATATATATATATTCTAATTAAGAGTTGTATATTGTTTAATAATGTTACCTTGCAATACCAATCATCCATACCAATCTTCATCGCAAGCGTAAAACAAAAAGCATGTTTAAAACATACATGAACACAGGTGTTGTCAGGTGTTTACCCCCTTACATTATTGGGAGCATAATCTTTGATTATACATACATGTGCTATTCCATTAGTCAGCCAACTCGTGCTTTTTACTAGGCATAATATACAATAATAAAAAGATTTTTAAAAAACACTCCAAATTACAGTGTTAAGCAAATTAACATTCAGTTACTATAACAACATGTTAATAAAATGTTGTTTCTATGCGTAATTACAGTGGTACTACACAGGTATACGAGCAACTAGAGGCGTCAGGACCGCTAGGTAAAAATCTTGTCGTTCTGCCTCTGAGCAAAGCAGTTAACCCCCAACAACTGACGTGCATGTCGATTAAGGCAGCGGGCTTGGGTTAAGTACGGAAGACACATTTCAGTTGAATGCATTCAGTCGTACATCTGACTAGGTATCCCCCCTTTCCCTTAATGTAAATTGTTACACAAACCTAAAAAGCTACATTTAGGCTTTATCCCTCACTGGGATCCTAATCTCTCTATAGTACACTACTATATTGCCCAGAGCCCTATAAGGGTGCCTTTTGAGACCTACATTTTGAGTGTGGGAGGTCTTTGTAACTGTGAATACACACCCTGGGCGATATCAGGGAGCAGACTTTGGCAAAGATCACATGACCGGCGAGGGCGAATAGGATGTGATTGCGGAATGTTGTGAACCACATCACCCATTCAAAATCAGCAACGTCCTATAACACATGAAAAAAAACAAATAGTTGAAAAAAACAAATATATAAATTCACACATCAATTTCATCAATAAAATAAACAGTGTGTAAAATGTATTAGTGAGGCAACACAGTCTCACGAGGAACAGAGAGATAAATCAATTCCAATTAGTTAGAACAGATTAAGCCTAGTACTGGACTAAATTGCATGCTCAATGGAAAATCTCACTTTTCAGTCCAGGACTAGGTTAAATCGGTTTCAGTGTATGGGATGGCTTCTACATTACATACTGGGAATGGACCACTGACCATTTTCCTTCCAAAGTAGTGCCATCCTGGTTTCACACTCTTCTTGAACACTTTTCTGTTCACATTGTCTGAAAATCAAAACAGGAAAGGGAATTACTGTACACTGACGACCGATGGACAAACCATTTAAAACAACAAATGTGAGAGTTTTGTTGGATTCCGTCAGAGATGAGGGGAACTTAGACAGGCTCTGTTGGATTCCATCAGAGATGAGGGGAACTCAGACAGGCTCTGTTGGATTCCATCAGAGATGAGGGGCTCAGACAGGCTCTGTTGGATTCCATCAGAGATGAGGGGAACTCAGGCTCTGTTGGATTCCATCAGAGATGAGGGGAACTCAGACAGGCTCTGTTGGATTCCATCAGGCTCTGTTGGATTCCATCAGAGATGAGGGGAACTCAGACAGGCTCTGTTGGATTCCATCAGAGATGAGGGGGAACTCTAGACAGGCTCTGTTGGATTCCATCAGAGATGAGGGAACTTAGACAGGCTCTGTTGGATTCCATCAGAGATGAGGGGAACTTAGACAGGCTCTGTTGGATTCCATCAGAGATGAGGGAACTCAGACAGGCTCTGTTGGATTCCATCAGAGATGAGGGGAACAGACAGGCTCTGTTGGATTCCGTCCATCAGAGATGAGGGGAACTTAGACAGGCTCTGTTGGATTCCATCAGAGATGAGGGGAACTTAGACAGGCTCTGTTGGATTCCATCAGAGATGAGGGGAACTTAGACAGGCTCTGTTGGATTCCATCAGAGATGAACTTAGGGGAACTTAGACAGGCTCTGTTGGATTCAGAGATGAGGGGAACTTAGACAGGCTCTGTTGGATTCCATGAGGGAACTCAGACAGTTGGATTCCATCAGAGATGAGGGGAACTTAGGGCTCTGTTGGATTCCACAGGCTCTTTAGGAGTGGTTACATTGGACTAGCGTGAACTGAGATCTCCAGAAACATGTCAACTGTGTGATTTATCTGTTGTTAATGTGTTTTAGAGTGTTTGTATCATATCCTAGCCGGACGAATCAACCTGAGTTCTTCTGCTACTCTCGTTCTAACGTTCGTGGGCATGGCGTGGCATTTGGCCAGACTAAGGAGTCTGGGTAGCCAGGCTAAGGAGTCTGGGTAGCCAGGCTGAGGAGTCTGGGTAGCCAGGCAAACCGCATCCATCTTCTGTCTGATACAATCTTTTTTTAACCTTTGAACTTGTGTAATTGGACGAGGAAGAAAAATAGGCAGTTACGTGTTGATATTTCCATTGAGTGTGTTATTTTGGTGAGCAGCATGCCTTCAGGGAGCCTTTTTCTGGCTCTCGGGTTCAGGAATGGCTGAAAATGCATAACATCGATCTAAAATTGACCCTAGAAATCGGTCTGTTAGGAGATCTGGAGAGACCGGGTCAGTCAATTACTGATATACTAATACTCTTAGTAAAAGTATTTATCTTCAACACGCAATCTGTGGATTCTATTCGATAAGATATATTGAAATTGTACGTTAAACATCACAGCATAGTTGAAAGATATGTGTTGCATAGAAACACAAAGTGGTGGCCAACAGAGATAGATGGGATGGGCTGAGGGAAGCTGAGGGTTGGGATGGGATGGGCTGAGGGTGGCCAGCAGAGATAGATGGGATGGGCTGAGGGAAGCTGAGGGTTGGGATGGGATGGGCTGAGGGTGGCCAGCAGAGATAGATGGGATGGGCTGAGGGAAGCTGAGGGTTGGGATGTGGATGGGCTGAGGGGAGTTGCAGAGAGAGATAGATGGGATGGGCTGAGGGAAGCTGAGGGATGGGATGGGCTGAGGGAAGCTGAGGGATGGGATGGGCTGAGGAAGCTGAGGTTGGGATGGGATGGGCTGAGGGGATGGGCTGAGGGAAGCTGAGGGTTGGGATGGGAGTTGGGACTGGGGGTGGCCAGCAGAGAGAGAATGATGGGATGGGCTGAGGGAAGCTGAGGGTTGGGATGGGTTGGGCTGAGGGGGATGGGCTGAGCAGAGATAGATGGGATGGGCTTGAGGGAAGCTGGAGGGTGTGGAGATGGGATGGGCTGAAAAAGTGGCCAGCAGAGATAGATGGGATGGGCTGAGGGAAGCTGCAGGTGTTGGTACACATGCATGGGATCATTCAAATAAACACATACAAGAACACACATACATGTAATAGTGCCCAGCAGACACGCACACAAACATATACAGGGCATTGCTGTTATGGTTGTCCTGATGGAAATGTATTTATTTTATTTTTTTCATTAGTTTGCTGACAAGGGGATGGGGTTGCTGGTGGGAATGGAATTAATTTTATTTTTTATTTTTTTTTATTCCGAGGATGGGGGGCTGTGGGAGGGGTCTCGAATGGTTGAGGGACAGATATTGGGGATGGGGGGGGGGAGGGGGAAGCTGAGGGTTCGGGATGTGATGGGCTGAGGGTGGCACTATCAGAGATAGATGGGATGGGCTGAGGGAAGATGAGGGTTGGATGGGATGGATGGCTCTGCTGCAGACAGATGGATACATGCAGAGAGTAGATGGGATGGGCTGAGGGAAGCTGAGGGTTGGGATGGGATGGGCTGAGACAGACTGGCCAGTTTGAGAGATAGATGGGATGGCTCTGCTGAGACAGATAGATACATGTTTGGGATGGGATGGGCTGAGGGTGGCATGTTTGATAGAGATAGATGGGATGGGCTGAGGGAAGCTGAAGGTCTGGGATGTGGAGTTAATACTTTAATGTTACCCCTTCCTTGTGGGTAATAAAGTTGCTGACTGTGATGTTACAACACTTTGATATTAATAAATATGTTTAAGTGGGGGAAGCTGAAAAAGGGAGGGAAAGCCCCATCCGCATTGGCTGAGGCCCTTCAAGCCACAATAATAATCATATCCTCAAAGCCGTCCTCGTTTTGAGGGATGGATGTTGGGTGAGGGAACTGAACTGGTATTCCACGCAACAAGGAGACAAAAAAAGATGTGAGGTGGAGACAGAAATACAAGTGGGAGTGGAGTTGCTGCCGTGAGGATCCTGATGCATCTGCAAAGATAAAGGGGGAAAAAACATCACTCTCTAAAGTTCAACCATAAATACTGATAAACCACAGTTCACATGTTCTACAACAACCTATAATACAACCTACTGTACAACCTACTGTACAACCTTGTACAACCTATACCAACCTGGCAGTGTTTTTACAACCTATAATACAACCTGTTTGCCCTACTGTACAACCTACTGTACAACCTAAAAATAGAACCTATAATGCTGTACAACATGCATAACACAACCTACTGTACAACAAATAAACACATAAAAGAACATAATACAACCTATACATGTAAACCTACTGTACAACCTACTGTACAACCACTGTACAACCTATACATATACAACCTTGGCATTGCTGTTATGATTTCAACCTACTGTCAACTTGATGTCAACCTTGTTTTAAATGTATTTATTTTATGTTTTTCATTGTACAACTTACTTTACTGTACAACCTACTGTACACTTTGTACAACCTACTGTACAACCTTTACAACCTACTGTAACCTTTACTGTACAACCTATAATACAACCTTAATACAACTTTGTATCTCCTGGTAACCTACTGTTGGTGCATTGTGGGGATTCTTGAAAAATGGAATTAATTTTATTTTTATTTTTTTTATTCTGAGGAGGGGGCTGTGGGAGGGAGTCTCGAATGGTTGAGGGACAGATATTGTATAACCTACTGGGGGGGTGGGGGGGGGGGAACCTCTTGGAGTATAACCTTCACAAGATTGTGATCATGAAAAAGATACATATACTGTTGTACATATACAACCTATATTACAACCTATACATGCACACGCAGCCTCACACATAAGGATGGCTCTGCTGCAGACAGACTGATAACATGTTTGATAGTAGTAGTAATACACCCTATACACACATAAGGATGGCTCTGCTGTACAACAGATAATACATGTTTGATAGTAGTAGTACACACCCTCACACATAAGGATGGCTCTGCTGCAGACAGACTGAAACATGTTTGATAGTAGTAGTAGTAGACACCCTACACATAAGGATGTATAAGGATGTACAACCTATAATATAGTAGTACCTACTGTACAATGTTTGATAGTAGTAGACACTCATACAAAGGATGGCTCTGCTGCAGACAGATAGATACATGTTTGATAGTAGTAGTACAATACAACCTACTGTATAACACACATAAGGATACTGTACTGCTGCAACTAAATAGATACATGTTTGATAACCTAGTAGTAATACAACCTAATTATAATCATAAGGATGGCTCTGCTGCAACCTACAACCTAGATACATGTTTGTACAACCTGTCCTTGATGCTGTATAATGTACAACATACTGTACAACCTTAAACCTACTGTCTAAATACAACCTTTAATGTTAACCTACTTATAACCTTGTGTTATTTTGTAATAAATAAACATACTGTAAACCTAAATAAAAAAACCTTAAACCTTCCGTATAACCTATAATACAACCTAAAACCCATACCGCACTGTTTATTATATATAATAAATATGTTTAATGGGGGGAGAAAATACAACCTTGAAAAAGAGATAACCATGTACATATTGAGCAAAGCCCCATCCGCATTGCATAACCTACTTAGTTATCACAAAGCCCTTCATATTTTCCACAATAATAAACATATCCTCAAAGCCGTCCTCGTTTTTGAGGAGATTATGTTCCAGCGTGTATCATGGCCCTATAATACAACCTACTGTGAACCTACTGAACTATAATACAACCTACTGAAACCTATTCCACGCAACCTACTGTGTAACCTAACAAGGAGACAAAGGAAAAAGAACAGCTCTTTCAACCTACTGTGGAACCTACTGTATAAACTACTGTATAACCTACTGTACAACCTAGCACAAGCTGTGTTTCCTAGGTCCAAGGCATGAAAACTGACAACCTTGCAACCGGGGATCCTGGTACAACCTCTGCAACCAGGGCCATATGTCAACCTACTGATAACCTAGGGAGAAAAAATACATACTGTACAACCTAAAGTTCAACCAACCTAAATACAACCTACTGATAATGAGCACCTATAATACAACATACTACAACCTATAATCAACCTACTGTTATAACCTACTGTACAACCAACCTATACAACCTACAAACCTACTGTACAACCTACTGTACAACCTACTGTACAACCTATAATACAACCTACTGTACAACCTACTGTACAACCTATAATACAACCTATAATACAACCTACTGTACAAACCTACTGTAAACCTACTGTACAACCTATAATACAACCTATACTACAACCTACTGTATAATCTATAATACAACCTACTGTACAACCTACTGTACAACCTATAATACAACCTACTGTACAACCTATAATACAACCTACTGTACAACCTACTGTACAACCTATAATACAACCTATAATACAACCTACTGTAAGAATCTAAATGTAAATTATCAACCTACTGTATAACCTACTGTATAACCTACTGTACAACCTATAATACAACCTATAATACAACCTACTGTATAACCTACTGTACAACCTACTGTACAACCTACTGTACAACCTACTGTACAACCTACAATACAACCTACTGTACAACCTATAATACAACCTACTGTACAACCTACTGTATAACCTATAATACAACCTATAATACAACCTACTGTACAACCTACTGTACAACCTATAACAACAACCTATATATACAACCTATAATACAACCTACTGTACAACCTATAATACAACCTATACAACCTACAACCTACTGTACAACCTATAATACAACCCATATAATACAACCTACTGTACAACCTACTGTACAACCTACTACAACCTACACAACCTATAATACAACCTACTGTACAACCTATAATACCTACTGTATACAACCTACTGTACAACCTATAATACAACCTATAATACAACCTATAATACAACCTACTGTACAACCTACTGTATAACCTACTGTACAACCTATAATACAACCTACTGTACAACCTACTGTATAACCTATAATACAACCTACTGTACAACCTACTGTATAACCTATAATACAACCTACTGTACAACCTACTGTACAACCTACTGTATAACCTACTGTACAACCTATAATACAACCTACTGTACAACCTACTGTATAATCTATAATACAACCTAACCTACTGTACAACCTACTGTATAATCCTATAATACAACCTACAACCTACAATACAACCTACTGTACAACCTACTGTACAACCTATACTACAACCTACTGTACAACCTATAATACAACCTACTGTACAACCTACTGTATAATATAATACAACCTACTGTACAACCTACAACCTACTGTACAACCTATAATACAACCTAACCTACTGTACAACCTACTGTACAACCTATAATACAACCTACTATAATACAACCTACTGTACAACCTATAATACAACCTACTGTACAACCTACAGTACAACCTACTGTATAACCTATAATACAACCTACTGTACAACCTATAACAACCTACTGTACAACCTACTGTATAACCTATAATACAACCTACTGTACAACCTATAATACAACCTATAATACAACCTACTGTATAACCTACTGTACAACCTACTGTACAACTTACTGTACAACCTATAATACAACCTGCTGTACAACCTACTGTATAACCTACATAACCTATAATACAACCTATAATACAACCTACTGTACAACCTACTGTGTAACCTACAAACCTACTGTATAACCTATAATACAACCTAATACAACCTATAACCTACTGTATAACCTACTGTACAACCTATAATACAACCTACTGTACAACCTACTGTATAATCTATAATACAACCTACTGTACAACCTACTGTATAACCTATAATACAACCTACTGTACAACCTACAACCTACTGTATAACCTACTAATACAACCTACTGTATAACCTACTGTATAACCTACTGTACAACCTACAATACAACCTACTGTACAACCTACTGTATAACCTATAATACAACCTATACTACAACCTATAATACAACCTACTAATACAACCTACTGTACAACCTATAATACAACCTACTGTACAACCTACTGTATAACCTACTAAACCTACAACCTACAATACAACCTACTGTACAACCTACTGTATAAACTACTGTATAACCTACTGTACAACCTATAATACAACCTACTACTACAACCTACTGTATAACCTAATAACCTACTGTACAACCTATAATACAACCTACTGTACAACCTACTGTACAACCTATAATACAACCTATAAACCTACAATAACCTATAATACAACCTACTGTACAACCTACAATACAACCTACTGTACAACCTATAATACAACCTATAATCTATACAACCTACTGTACAACCTACTGTACAACCTACTGTACAACCTATAATACAACCTATAATACAACCTACTGTATAACCTACTGTACAACCTATAATACAACCTATACTATAATACAACCTATAATACAACCTACTGTACAACCTACAGTACAACCTACTGTATAACAACCTACTGTACAACCTATAATACAACCTACTGTACAACCTATAATACAACCTATAATACAACCTACTGTACTACCTATAATACATCACAACCTATAATACAACCTATACTACAACCTATAATACAACCTACTGTACAACCTATAATACAAGTACTGTACAACCTACAGTATAATCTACTGTACAACCTACTGTACAACCTACTGTACAACTTACTGTACAACCTACTGTACAACCTACTGTACAACCTATAACCTACTGTACAACCTATAATACAACCTACTGTATAACCTACTGCATAACCTACTGTACAACCTATAATACAACCTATAATACAACCTATAATACAAACCTACTGTATAACCTACTGTACAACCTATAATACACCTACTGTACAACCTACTGTATAATCTAAACCTACTGTACAACCTACTATAACCTATAATACAACCTACTGTACAACCTATAATACAACCTACAATACAACCTACTGTATAACCTACTGTATAACCTACTGTACAACCTATAATACAACCTACTGTACAACCTACTGTACAACCTATAATACAAATGACTTAAATGTAAATGTAATACTATAATACAACCTACTGTATAACCTACTGTATAACCTACTGTACAACCTATAATACAACCTACTACAACCTACTGTACAACCTACTGTATAATCTATAATACCTACTGTACAACCTACAACCTACTGTACAACCTACAACCTATACAACCTATAATACAACCTACTGTACAACCTACTGTATAACCTATAATACAACCTACTGTACAACCTACTGTACAACCTATACTAAACCTACAACCTATACTACAACCTATAATACTACAGTACAACCTACTGTACAACCTACAGTACAACCTACTGTACAACCTACAACCTACAACCTACTGTATAACTTACAACCTACTGTACAACTACTGTACAACCTACTGTACAACCTATAATACAACCTACTGTACAACCTATAATACAACCTACTGTACAACCTACTGTACAACCTATAATACAACCTACTAATACAACCTATAATACAACCTACTGTACAACCTACTGTATAACCTACTGTACAACCTATAATACAACCTACTGTACAACCTACTGTACAATCTATAATACAACCTACTGTACAACCTACTGTACAACCTATAATACAACCTACTGTACAACCTATAATACAACCTACAATACAACCTACTGTACAACCTACTGTACAACCTACCAACCTGTACAACCTACTGTATAACCTATAATACAACCTACTGCACAACCTACTGTACAACCTATAATACAACCTACTGTACAACCTACTGTACAACCTACTGTACAACCTATAAACACAACCTACTGTACAACCTATAATACAACCTACTGTACAACCTACTGTATAATCTATAATACAACATACTGTACTGTACAACCTACTGTACAACCTATAATACAACCTACTGTACAACCTACTGTACAACCCCTACTGTACAACCTATAATACAACCTACTGTATAACCTACTGTACAACCTATAATACAACCTACTGTACAACCTACTGTACAACCTACAAACCTATAATACAACCTACTATACAACCTATAATACAACCTACTGTACAACCTATAATACAACCTACTGTACAACCTATAATACAACCCATAATACATACAACCTACTGTATAACCTACTGTACAACCTACAAACCTACTGTACAACCTATAATACAACCTACTGTACAACCTACAATACAACCTACTGTACAACCTATGTAATACAACCTAATACAACCTATAATACAACCTACTGTACAACCTATAATGTACAACCTACTACAACCTACAACCTAATACATCCCTATAATACAAACCTACTGTACAACCTATAACCTACAACCTACTGTATAACCTACTGTACAACCTATAATACAACCTACTGTACAACCTATAAACCTACAACAACCTATAATACAACCTACTGTACAACCTACTGTAAAACCTATAATACAACCTACTGTACAACCTACTGTATAATCTATAATACAACCTACTGTACAACCTATAACAACCTATACAACCTACTGTACAACCTATAATATAACCTACACAACCTACTGTACAACCTACTAATAACCTAACCTACAACCTACTGTACAACCTACTACAACCTACTGTACAACCTATAATATAACCTATAATACAACCTACTGTACAACCTATAATATAACCTACAACCTATAATACAACCTATAATACAACCTACTGTACAACCTACTGTACTATAACTCCTACTGTACAACCTATAATACAACCTACTGTACAACCTACTGTACCTATAATACAACCTACTGTATAACCTATAATACAACCTACTGTACTACTGTACAACCGTACTAATACTCTAATACAACCTACTACAACCTATACTACAACCTGTACAACCTATAATACTGTACCTACTGTACTATAATACTACTGTACTCTACTGTACTGTAATCTACTGTACTGTACTCTACTGTACTCCTACTGTACTGTACTCTGTAACTGTTCTCTACCGTACTGTACTGTATACTACTATACTCAACCTACTGTACTCTACTGTACTACTGTACTGTACTGTACTCTACTGTACAACCTATAATACTCTACTGTACTCAACCTACTGTACTACAATACAACCTACTGTACTACAATACAACCTACTGTACAACCTACTACAACCTACTGTACAACCTACAACCTACTGTACCTACTGTACAACCTACTGTACTATAATACAACCTACTGTACAACCTATACTACAACCTACTACTACCTACAATACAACCTACTGTACTCTACTGTACTACCTACTCTACTGTACTACAACCTACTGTATAACCTGTACAACCTATAATACAACCTACTGTACAAGCTACTACAACCTACTGTAAACCTATACTGTAACTCTACTGCACTCTACTGTACAACTATACTCTACTGTACCTACTGTACAACCTGTACTATACTGTACAACCTCTACTGTACTCTATAATATACTGTACAACCTATAATACTACTGTACTCTACTGTACTATACTATAATACAACCTACTATACTACTGTACTCCTACTGTACAACCTGTACTGTATAACCGTACTGTACTCTGCTGTATAATGTACTCTATAATACTGTAATACTTTGTACTCTACCTACTGTACAACCTATACTGTACTGTACTCTACTGTACTCTACAACCTATAATCTACTGTACTCTACTGTACTGTACTCTACCTTACTCTACTCTGCAGTACTCTACTGTACAACCTATGCTGTACCTGTACTCTACTGTACTATACTCTACTGTACTCTGCTGTACTGTACTCTACCGTACTGTACTCTGCTGTACGTACTGTACTCTACCGTACTGTACTCTACTGTACTCTACTCATACTGTACTCTACTCTACTCTACTGTACTCTGCTGTACTGTACTCTACTGTACTCTGCTGTACTATACTTGACTGTACTCTACTGTACTGTACTCTACTGTACTCCACTGTACTATACTCTACTGTACTCTACTGTACTATACTCTACTGTACTCTACCGTACTCTACTCTACCGTACTGTACTCTACTGTACTTACTGTACTCTGCTGTACTGTACCTCTACTGTACTGTACTCTACCGTACTCTACTGTACTAAACTCTACTGTACTGTACTACTGTACTATACTCTACTGTACTATACTGTACTCTACTGTACTCTACTGTACTCTACTGTACTCTACTGTACTGTACTCTACTGTACTCTACTCACTGTACAGTACTTTACTCTACTGTACTGTATTGTACTGTACTCTACTGTACTATACTCTACTGTACTATACTGTACTATACTCTACTGTACTCTACTGTACTCCACTGTACTATACTGCACTGTATTCTACTATACTCTACTGTACCTCTACTGTACTATACTCTACTGTACTCTACTGTACTATAGTCTACTGTACTATACTGTACTATACTCTACTGTACTTACTGTACTCTACTGTACTGTACTCTACTGTACTATACTCTACTGTACTGTACTATACTCAACTGTACTCTACTGTACTATAGTCTACTGTACTATACTGTACTATACTCTACTGTACTCTACTGCACTGTACTCTACTGTACTCTACTTGTACTGTACTCTACTCTATTGTACTCCACTGTACTCTGCAGTACTCTACTGTACTCTGCTGTACTGTACTCTACTGTACCGTACTCTACTGTACTGCACTCTACCATACTTTACCATGCTGTACTCTACTGTACTATACTCTACTGTACTCGGCTGTACTGTACTCTACTGTACCGTACTCTACTGTACTGCACTCTACCATACTTTACCGTGCTGTACTCTACTGTACTATACTCTACTGTACTCGGCTGTACTGTACTCTACTGTACTATACTCTACTGTACTCTACTGTACTGTACTCTACCGTGCTGTACTTTACTGTACTATACTCTACTCGGCTGTACTGTACTCTACTGTACTATACTCTACTGTACAATACTCAACTGTACTCTGCTGTACTCTACTGTACTATACTCTACTGTACTTTACTCTACTCTACTGTACTCTACTGTGCTTACTGTACTCTGCTGTACTATACTCTACTGTACTATACTCTACTGTACTCTACTGTACTATACTCTACTGTACTCTACTCTACAGTACTCTACTGTACTCTATTGTACTCTACTGTACTGTACTCTGCAGTACTCTACTGTACTCTACTGTACTGTACTCTGCAGTACTCTACTGTACTCTACTCTGCAGTACTCTACTGTACTCTGCAGAACTCTACTCTACTGTACTCTACTGTACTGTACTCTGTAGTACTCTACTGTACTCTACTCTGCAGTACTCTACTGTACTGTATTCTGCAGAACTCTACTCTACTGTACTCTACTGTACTCTGCAGTACTCTACTGTACTGTACTCTGCAGAACTCTACTCTACTGTACTCTACTGTACTCTGCAGTACTCTACCGTATTTTACTCTACTGTACTCTACCGTACTCTATCGTACTGTACTATACTCTACTGTACTATACTGTACTCTACTGTACTCTACAGTACTCTATTGTACTGTACTATACTCTACTGTACTATACTGTACTCTACTGTACTCTGCAGTACTCTACTGTACTCTGCAGTACTCTACTGTACTTTAAACCACAACTGACAGTGAGAGGAAAGCAAGTCAACATCCCATAATACAGAAAGTCTTTATTGTCCCATTGCCGGGTAGTGGTGGTTGCAGCAGCATACTGTACGTCTGAGCTTTTTATTCTATAACCCAGTCATTGTTTACAAGGCTAAAGAAAACCCTCTATTACAATGTAGGCTGCAGTTAGGCTGAGCAGAATCCTAGAGGACAAAGCTCCACTGCTTCAGTTTGACACGGTCCGACTGCAGTGCACACGCAGACTGCAGCATGCGTAATTCCCTCCCTGCTCATGCATCCATCCATCCACAGAGGTTACATAATCTGCCCCGTCACTTTATTCAAATCAATTCACGAAGATAATGCCTGACTATACTGCAGCATTATGCCATGCAGCTCTTCTGTGGGACATCGATAACATCTCTGAATAGCTTTCGTCAGCAAACTGAACAGGGAATACACACGCTGACTGGTAACACTTCATAATGACTTTCATTAAAAAGCCTTTGACACATACTTTTATAAATATTGTATATACATGTTTACAAGTTATTTCAAATATAATACATTGGCAGACTGTGGTATTTCTGGTTGTGTTTGGCTTCCCGACACGTTCTGTCATTTAGACACCAAGAATATCCTCCTCATCTAATAAGTAGGACAATTATAGCTGCTAATTAGGCCTATTATAGCAACCTGACACTCACAATACACAGATGAATCTAATGAGAATGCCTTTTAAGGCCTCTTCATTTCAATCAGATACTGTAGAAGGAAACACGTCAAGCAACGTGACGTGAGAGGTTTAAATATCACGCTTAACTGACGTGACGATAATGTACAAGGATGAAAATCTATACGAGAGACAACAACAACAACAAACAACAACAACAAAAAACAAACCGCTGAGCAGTGTACTGCAGAGTCAGTTTTCAATCAGCGTGTAGGCAGGTTAATGTGAAAATAGTGACCTCCTTTGATGAACGAATACAGGTTTGTTATGAAGACAGAGTGCATAGGACATTATGTGGATGAGATTCGGATACGTCAAACCAACGATACAGTTACATCATAGGCACGTCCCAAATGGCAAACTATTCCTTAATTAATTAGTGCCCCAGTGCACTAAATAGAGAATAGGGTGTAATTTGGGACAAGTCCAATATCAACTCATGGTCCTCTACTCACCAGCGGATGCGTCCCAGATCCAGGTACCAGCCCATAGCAGAGACAGGTAGAGCACCGCTGCGTAGAGGTATAGCTCCAACTTAGGAAGGGCTGCCTTGAGCCTCATGGTGGATCTCTGGCACTAAACACACACAGGGGACCTGAGGGGAAGGGAAATTAGAACAGGCTAACATGATAGTAGGCATTATATCTATATATACAGAGAGAGAGATAGAAAGAGAGAGAGAGAGAGAGAGAGAGGGAGAAAGAAAAAGAGAGAAGAGAGAGATATGGAGAGAAAGAGAGAGAAGAGATAGAGAGGGAGAGAAAGAGAGAGACAGAGAGAGAGAGAGAGAGAGAGAGAGAGTGAAGAGAGAGAGAGAAAGAGAGAGAAGATAGAGGTAGAGAGAGAGGAGAGAGAGAGACAGAGAGAAAGGAGAGAGAGAGAGAGAGAGAGGGAGACAGAGAGAGAGAGAGAGAGAGAGAGAGAGAGAGAGAGAGAGAAGAGAGAGAGAGAGAGAGAGAGAGGGGGGGAGACAGAACCACTTTGGAATGCAATTACAATACTGACCTGCTATGGAGAAGAATTCACCTCAAGGAGATGTTGACTATTCTCGGTAATACTAGTCAGTAGTGGTTCGAAACAACAACAACAAAAACACCACATATTGAGTCTTGTTCATGAACATAATGCATTTAATAAGCTTCTGTGTCAGTCACTGTCACAAAAAAATGCACACATTGCATAGTAACTGTTAAACCATATCAACCATTGCAACCATCCTGTCTGAAAGCCACAAAGTACTCAGTTCAAATGGTGAAAATAGGATCTTTTTCATTTTTTTTATGTGATATTGAACAAGCACAAAAAAAGGTGAATGTATTCCATTACTTCAGCATAAAGCAGTGTTTAGGTGCAATAGGTTAAAAGTATGATGGAAAAACAACCATTGACACCTATAGGACTAAGCCTTGTATAGCAATATGGTTCTGCTGTTATTGTAGCCTACAGTGCCTTCAGAAGCTATACCTTGTGAAGACTTAAAGAAAACGTTTGACCTCTGTCATTGCCAACAAAGGGTATATAACAAAGTATTGAGATAAACTTTTGTTATTGACCAAATACTTATTTTCCACCATAATTTGCAAATAAATTCATAAAAATCCTACAATGTGATTTTCTGGATTTTTTTCTCATTTTGTCTGTCATAGTTGAAGTGAACCTATGATGAAAATTACAGGCCTCTCTCATCTTTTTAAGTGGGAGAACTTGCACAATTGGTGGCTGACTAAATACTTTTTTGCCCCACTGTATTTTCAAGTAGTTTTAAGTCAAAAATGTAACTTGGCCACTCAGGAACATTCACTGGCTTTTTGTTTTTAGCAACTCCAGTGTAGATTAGGTCTTGTGTTTTATGTTATTGTCCTGCTGAAAGGGGAATTCATTTCCCAGTGTCTGGTGGAAAGCAAACTGAACCAGGTTTTCCTCTAGGATTTTGCTTAGCTCCATTAGGTTTCTTTTTTATCCTGAAAAAGTCCCCAGTCCTTAAAGATTACAAGCATACCCATAACATGATGCAGCCACCAGTATGCTTGGAAATATGGAGAGTGGTACTCAGTAATGTGTTATACTGGATTTGTCCCAAACATAACACTTTGTATTCAGGACAAAAGCTTTGCAACATTTTTTGAAGTATTACCTTAGTGCCTTGTTGCAAACACAATGCATGTTTTGGAATATATGTATTCTGTTCAAGCTTCCTTCTTTTCACTCTGTCAACTAGGTTGTTATTGTGGAGTAACTACAATGTTGTTGATCCATACTCAGTTTTCTCCCAACACAGCCATTCAACTCTGTACAGTAGCTGTTTTAAAGTCACCATTGGCCTCATGGCCTCATGGTGAAATCTCTGAGTGGTTTCCTTCCTCTCCGGCAACTGAGTTAGAAAGGACGCCTGTGTCTTTGTAGTGACTGGGTGTATTGATTAAAATCTTGCTGAAATGGATATTCAATGTCTGCCTTTTTTGTTTTGTTTTTACCCATCTACCAATCGGTGCCGTTCTTTGTGAGGCATTGGAAAACCTTCCTGGTCTTTGTGGTTGAATTTGTGTTTGAAATTCACTGCTCAACTGAGGGACTTTACAGATACAGTAAAATCTCAATTTTATCCATTTTAAATTCCGGCTGTGCAGGCAACATTTTTTGGGCAACCCATGGCATAATGGGGCAGGCAGAAAGGCCTTTCAAAGTGAACCTTTTCTTTACACCCCATGGCAAAATGTACAGAATTTCAGGAAATGTACTTTAAAATATTTTTTCTCTCTCTGCCTTCAAGTTGAGGGCCAAGTTGAGAGAGAAAAAATATTTTAAAGTACATTTCCTGAAATTCTGTACATTTTGCCATGGGGTGTAAAGAAAAGGTTCACTTTGAAAGGCCTTTCTGCCTGCCCCATTATGCCATGGGTTGCCCATTATGCCATGGGGCAGGGGTTACCCCATTATGCCATGGGGCAGTTTTACAACACATTTTCTGCAAATCTACATATTTTGCCTATTTAAGTAGGCAGTTAAGAAGAAATTCTTATTTTCAATGACGGCCTAGGAACAGTGGGTTAACTGCCTGTTCAGGGGCGGAACAACAGATTTGTACCTTGTCAGCTCGGTGATTTGAACTTGCAACCTTCCGGTTACTAGTCCAACGCTCTAACCACTAGGCTACCCTGCCACCCTGAAGCCATGTTAATGATCTGAATGAGAGTGACTGACAAAATGTATGTGGGCCTGTGCCTGGTCTGTATTCAGCCATGATTACTACAAGTTTAGATAACTGTCGAGGCTCATTTACCAATCTAAAAATAGTTAGCTGACATGGCTAATTGAGTGACTGTCAGTGACCGACAAAACAAGAGAAAAAATGCTGATGCACAACCAAATGTCGAACTTGCACCCTGTGTCTGTGTATTTTACTATTGTAACTTTTAACAGTAAGTTGAGACCCTGACTGTGTTCCACATTTTTTAAATAAAATTTAGTGGGTTCGAGGCCCCCTAGTGGCCGGGGGGCTAATTGACAACCTATGTCGCTTATGCCCTGAGCTGACCCTGATTGCAATACAAGATATCTTGTACAGTTTGAAAATAAAAGTCCTCCCTTATCAACCTCAACTGTGGGCCTACACTGTTTCAAACGCTGTTTCTAATTTCAAAACAACGATAATGGTAACAGTAGTAATGTGAGAGCATTTTAACAACATAACAATGAGAGTTGGATCTCTAGAAATGCTGGTCATATAAAGAACACTAAACATTCTTAACTAAAAAAACGTTTTAAAAGTATATTTTCCTGTTAAGCTTCGGGGGGACAAGTCAGAGACAGCGGCAGAGACAGCGTGTTCTAAATTGGACTGTAACGCCTCACAAACTGCCCTGCTCAGAGATCCCCAGAATCAGCACTGTCAGCTAAGCAATCCTACCTCCTCTCCTATTTTAGCCATAGCAGTTGAGCTCTCTCGCTCTCTCCGCCACCGTTCAGCAGCTGCAATGCTATGTGATATCTGCAGTGAGACGCATCGGGGAATCACACCACCGTGTAAATTAGCATTGCATAAAATGACCAAGAAAGGTGCACTGGAACACACAACTAGCTATAGGCCTAGACTGTGTTCATATTATGACTATAGTTGGAAGAATAACGTACCTGCGCTGGCATATAGAAACAGGATTATATGGCCACACTGCACCAAGTTGAGAGAGTTAGATGGAGTTGGAATAACAAACCCAATTGCCAAGATCGTTTTAATGCCAAAGAAGAACTCCAGCGTCGGCTTGAGTGTGTTGCATACAAATTGAACGCTATTTAGCGGTAGGTCTACTGCTCTAAAACCGCCTACGGTGCCAGCATGCAATACATTGTTGCAGTAAAATTACACCGTATTTCAATGCGATTATGTCACAGTCATCCGATAGCGCACCTGTTCTATACTGACCTTTCTATCCGCTTCTCAGCCACAGGACAGGTTACAAGGTGTATTGCTGTCCCTCTCCCCAAAATGTCCAAAAAACAAGAAGTAAAAGGGGTTTGGGTTTGTAAGGCGTTTTGTTTTTCTAATTCATTCGTCCCTGCTTTTGGTAACGCCGGTGCCGTACCCCCTGTGATAGCCAGGCGCAGCAGTTGAGGATGTTGCGAACTAGGGTGGGGGTGTGGGTGTGGGTGCCACTCTGCGGGATATATTTATCTTTTTCAGAACTGCGTCGCAGTGAGAGGTGGCCCAGTGACTGTCTGTCAAAACGGACGCAGGTTCCACAGCGCAGAGAGAGAATGGAATGGATACTGTCGCAGCCTACTCTGACATGACGATGGTTCTGCTATATCATATTCCATAGCCTACATGAATGTGCATACATTGAATTGATACGCTACCCACTGGTCACGCCACGTCATTTCAACATGGGTAATTAGGTAAAACTTGATCGAGACGTTGATCAATGAGATTACAAGCTATATTCACCCACTCAAAAGTGAGTTGAATTTCCAATGTGTTATCACTTTGCTTTCAACCATCTAAAAATACAGCCAAATTCCAATGGAAAAACAATGTCTGATGTTTGGTTTAGTTGTCACTCAAATGTCTTTGACTGGGCTTTCAACCATTTAAAAGCGCAGCAAAGTTCAAATGGAATAACACAACGTCAGATATGTTGTTTATATTTTTTAAAACAGATTGTGTTATGACTGTGCTTCATCCAATAGCAGAACCAAATGACCCGGATTGCAGTTGAAATTACATTAAAGTACATGGGGCAACTGATCAATGCCATTTGAGATTCTGCGCAGATTACTATATTAATTGTGAAGATCTCGACAGACCTGCAACTACCTATGCCTGTTATCAAATCAAACGTTATTGGTCGCGTACACATATTTTGCAGATATTATCGCAGGTGCAGTGAAATGCTTATGTTTCTAGCTCCAACAGTGCAGTAATACCGAACAATACAAAACAATACACACAAAGACATATTACAATGAGCAATGTCAGAGTCCGGAAATACAAATACAGTAGCAGTAAAAAGTTAGGACACACCTACTCATTCAAGGGTTTTTCTTTATTTTTACTATTTTCTACATTGTAGCATAATAATGAAGACATCAAAACTATGAAATAACACATATGGAATCATGTAATAACCCAAAAAAGTGTTAAACTAATTAAAATATATCTTCAAAATAGCCACCCTTTGCCTTGATGAAAGCTTTGCACACTCCTGGCATTCTCTCAACCAGCTTCACTTGGAATGCTTTTCCAACGGTCTTGAAGGAGTTCCCACATATGCTGAGCACTTGTTGGCTGCTTTTCCTTCACTCAGTTTCCGCTTCATGAGAATGATATCCACCAGATCAGGCTTTGTATGTTGTTGGTTATTGAACGCTGCTCCAGCTCCTTCAAGTTGGATGGGTTCCACTGGTGTACAGCAATCTTTAAGTCCAAAGATTCTCAATTGGATTGAGGTCTGAGCTTTGAGTAGGCCATTCCAAGACATTTAAATGTTCCCCCTTAAACCACTCAAGTGTTGCTTTAGCAGTATGCTTAGGGTCATTGTCCTGCTGGAAGGTGAACCTCCATCCCAGTCTCAAATCTCTGGAAGATTGAAACAGGTTTCCCTCAAGAATTTCCCTGTATTTAGCACCATCCATCATTCCTTCAATTCTGACCAGTTTCCCAGTCCCTGCTGATGAAAACCATCCCCACAGCATGATGCTGCCACCATCATGCTTCACTGTGGGGATGGTGTTCTCGGGGTGATGAGAGGTGTTGGGTTTGCGCCAAACATAGCATTTTCCTTGATGGCCAAAAAGCTCAATTTTAGTCTTATCTGACCAGAATACCTTCTGCCATATGTTTGGGGAGTCTCCCACATGCCTTTTGGCGAACACCAAACGTGTTTGCTTATTTTTTCTTTAAGAAATGACTTTTTTCTGGCCACTCTTCCATAAAGCCCAGCTCTGTGGAGTGTACGGCTTAAAGTGGTCCTATGGACAGATACTCCAATCTTTGCTGTGGAGCTTTGCAGCTCCTTCAGGGTTATCTTCGGTCTCGTTGTTGCCTCTCTGATTAATGCCCTTCTTGCCTGGTCTGTGAGTTTTGGTGGGCAGCCCTCTCTTTTGGTAGGTTTGTTGTGATGCCATATTCTTTGCATTTTTTAATAATGGATTTAATGGTGCTCCGTGGGATGTTCAAAGTTTCAGATATATTTTTTTAGAACCCAACGCTGATCTGTACTTCTCCACAACTTTGTCCCTGACTTGCTTGGAGAGCTCCTTGGTCTTCATAGTGCCGCTTACTTGGTGGTGCACCTTGCTTAGTGGTGTTGCAGACTCTGGGTCCTTTCAGAACAGGTGTATATATACTGAGATCACGTGACAGATCATGTGACACTTAGATTGACCACAGATGGACTTTATTTAACTAATTATGTGACTTATGAAGGTAATTAGTTGCACCAGACCTTATTTAGGGGCTTCATAGCAAAGGGGGAGAATACATATGCAGGAACCACTTTTCCATTTTTATGCATTTTCTTTCCTTTCACTTCACCACTTTGGACTATTTTATTTATGTCCATTACATGCAATCCAAATAAAAATCTATTTAAATTACAGGTTATAATGCAAAAAAATAGGAAAAATGCCAAGGGGGATGAATACTTTTGCAAGGCACTGTACCTTTGATGATACAGTGGTAGCAATACATGGTTATAACATATACCAAAAAGACAGAAATGCCAATGGGGGCGGTGTTGCCGTCAATATTCAGAATCACATTCCTGTAAAGCTTAGAGATGATATTATGTTAAATGCTGTTGAAGTAATATGGCTACAGGTTCATCTGCCTCAAATAAAACACATTCTTGTGGGAAGCAGCTATAGACCAGCAAGTGCTAACAGTCAGTATCTGGATAACATGTGAAATGCTTGATGATGTATGTGATATCAACAGAGAGGTATAATTTATGGGTGATTTAAATAGTGACTGGCTTCCATCAAGCTGCCCACTCAAGAAAAAATCTTCAAACTGTAAACAGTGCCTGCAACCTGGTTTAGGTTGTCAGTCAACATACCAGGGTATTTACAAACAGCACAGGAATGAAATCATCAACATGTATTGATCACGTCTTTACTAAATGCTGCAGAGTTAAAAAATAAGAATAAAAAAACAGTATCCAATTCCATAGGATGTAGTGATAACAATATAGTAGCCATATCTACTGTAGGAAATCCAAAGTTCCAAAAGTTGGGCCTAATAAAGTGTAAGAGGTCATACAACAAGTTTTGTAGTGATTTGTATGTTGATGGTGTAAAGAATATTTGCTGGTCTGTGGTGTGCAATGAGGAGTAACCAGACGCTGCACTTGACACATTTATGAAACTACTTATTCCAGTTACTAATAAGCATGCACCCATTAAGAAAATGACTGTAAAAACTGTTAAATCCCATTGGATTCGATGAGAAATTGAAAAACTGTATGGTTGGGAGGGATGATGCAAAAGCTATGGCAAATAAGTCTGGCAGTCCAACTGATTGGCAAACATAGTGCAAATTAAGAAATAATTGTACTAAACTAAATTTAAAAAACTATACTATGAAACAAAAATGTATTATATAAAGAATGATAGTAAAAAAACTTTGAGGCACCTTAAATTACATTTGGGTAAAAAATGCTAACTCGGCTCCATCATTCACTGAATCAGATGGCTCATTCATCACAAAACCCACTGATATTGCAAACTACTTTAATTACTTTTCATTGGCAAGATAAGCAAACTTAGGGATGACATGCCAGCAACAAACGCTGACACTACACATCCAAGTATATCGGACCAAATTATGAAAAACAAGAATTGTACTTTTGAATTCCATAAAGCCAGAGTAGAAGAGGGGAACAAATTATTGTTGTCTATCAACAATGACAAGCCACTGGGATCTGACAATCTGGATGGAAAATTACGGAGGTTAATAGCAGACGATATTGCCACTCCTATTTGCCACACCTTCAATATAAGCATACTAGAAAGTGTGTGCCCTCAGGCCTGGAGGCAAGCTAAAGTCATTCCTCTAGTAAAGCCCACTTTAATGCCTCAAATAGCCGCCCAATCAGCCTGTTACCAACCCTTAGTAAACTTCTGGGAAAAGATGCTGTTTGACCAGATACAATGCTATTTCATAGTAAACAAATTCACAACAGACTTTCAGCACGCTTATAGGGAAGGACACTCAACAAGCACAGCACTTACACAAATGACTGATGATTGGCTGAGAGAAATTGATTATAAAATTATTGTGGGGGCTGTCTTGTTGCTTCAGTACAGCTTTTGACATTATCGATCCAGTCTGCTGCTGGAAAAACACATGTGTGTTATGGCTTTACACCCCCTGCTGTAATGTGGATAAAGAGTTACCTGTCTAACAGAACACAGAGGGGATTCTTTAATGGAAGCCTCTGAAATATAATCCAGGTAGAAGCAGGAATTTCCCAGGGTAGCTGTTTAGGCCTCTTACTTTTTTCAATCTTTACTAACGACATGAGTCGAGTACAGCCAGTGTGTCTATGTATGCGGATGACTCAACACTACACATCAGCTACTACAGCAACTGAAATGACTGCAACACTTAATAAAGAGCTGCAGTTAATTTCAGAGTGGGTAGCAAGGAATAAGTTATTCCTAAATACTTAAAGCATTGGATTTGGCACAAATCATTCACTAAACCCTAAACCTCAACTACATCTCGTAATGAATAAAGTGGAAATTTAGCAAGTTGAGGATTGTGAACTGCCATGGTCAAAACATATTGATACAACAGTAGCTAGGATGGGGAGAAGTCTGTCCATAATAAAGCGATGCTCTGTCTTCTTAGCAACACTATCAACAAGGCAGGTCCTACATGCCCTAGTTTCTACCTTCTTAATTATAAACACTATCAACAAGGCAGGTCCTACAGGCTCTACTTTGTTGCACCTAGACTACTGTTCAGTCGTGTGGTCAGGTGCCACAAAGAGGGACTAAGGAAAATTGCAGTTGGCTCAGAACAGGGCAGCACAGCTGGCCCTTAAAAGTACACAGAGAGCTAACATTAATGACATGCATGTCAATCTCTCATGGCTCAAAGTGAAGAGAGATTGACTTCCTCATTACTTGTTTTTTGTAAGAGGTGTTGACAAGCTGAATGTACCAAGCTGTCTGCTTAAAATACTGGCACACAGCTCAGACACCTACGCATACCCCACAAGACATGCCCTCAAAGGTCTCTTCACAGTCCCCAAGTCCAGAACAGACTATGGGAGGCACAAAGGCACAAAGTACTACATAGAGACATGACTACATGGAACTCTATTCCACATCAGGTAACTGATACACCTTATGGAACAGCGGGGACTGTGAAGAGACACACACAAAGGTACAAACACATACATACGTATCCATGGTAACAGTGTTACATGGTGGTATTAAGCATTCTGTATTGTAGATATGTTGTGGTGTATCGTTGTTAACGTCATATGATGCACTGTTTTATCTTTTGTTTTATGTATAATGTAAGTGATTGAATAAGTTTGGACCCCAGGAAGAGTAGCTGCTGCTTTGGCAGCCGCTAATGGGGATCCCTAAAAAATACTATCACAAAACTCATCACACAATCTTGAAGGAGTTCCCACATATGCTGAGCACTTGTTGGCTGCATTTGCTTCACTCTGCGATCCAATTCATCTCAAACCATCAAAATAGGTTTGAGGAGGGGTGATTTTGGAGGCCAGCTCATGTGATGCAGCACTCCATCACTCTCCTTCTTGGTCAAAATGCCCTTACACAGCCTGGAGGTGTGTTGGGTCATTGTCCTGTTGAAAAACAAATGATAGTCCCACTAAGCTCAAAACAGATGGGATGGCGTTTCCCTGCTGAATGCTGTGGTAGCCATGCTGGTTAAGTATGCCTTGAATTCTAAATAAATCACTGACAGTGTCACCAGCAAAGCACTCCAACACCATCACACCTCCTCCTCAATGAGTCATGGTGTGAACCACACATGCGGAGATCATCTGTTCATCTACTCTGCGTCTCAAAGACATAGTGGAAATCTCAAATTTGGACTCATCAGACCAAAGGACAGATTTCCACCTGTCTAATGCCAAATCAAATCAAATGTTATTTGTCACATACACATGGTTAGCAGATGTTAATGCGAGTGTAGAGAAATGCTTGTGCTTCTAGTTCCGACAATGCAGTAATAACCAACGAGTAATCTAGCTAACAATTGCAAAACTACTACCTTATACACACAAGTGTAAAGGGATAAAGAATATGTACATAAAGATATATGAATGAGTGATGGTACAGAGCGGCATAGGCAAGATGCAGTAGATGGTATCGAGTACAGTATATACATATGAGATGAGTATGTAAACAAAGTGGCATAGTTCAAAGTGGCTAGTGATACATGTATTACATAAAGATGCAGTAGATGATAGAGTACAGTATATACGTATACATATGAGATAAATCATGTAGGGTATGTAAACATTATATAAAGTAGCAATGTTTAAAGTGGCTAATGATATATTTTACATCAATTCCCATTATAAAAGTGGCTGGAGTTGAGTCAGTGTGTTGGCAGCAGCCACTCAATGTTAGTGGTGGCTGTTTAACAGTCTGATGGCCTTGAGATAGAAGCTGTTTTTCAGTCTCTCGGTCCCAGCTTTGATGCACCTGTACTGACCTCGCCTTCTGGACAATAGCGGGGTGAACAAGCAGTGGCTCGGGTGGTTGTTGTCCTTGGTGATCTTTATGGCCTTCCTGTGACATTAGGTGGTGTAGGTGTCCTGGAGGGCAGGTAGTTTGCCCCTGGTGATGCGTTGTGCAGAACTCACTACCCTCTGGAGAGCCTTACGGTTGTGGGTGGAGCAGTTGCCGTACCAGGCGGTGATACAGCCCAACAGGATGCTCTCAATTGTGCATCTGTAGAAGTTTGTGAGTGCTTTTGGTGACAAGCCGAATTTCTTCAGCCTCCTGAGGTTGAAGAGGTGCTGCTGCGCCTTCTTCACGATGCTGTCTGTGTGGGTGGACCAATTCAGTTTGTCTGTGATGTGTACGCCGAGGAACTTAAAACTTACTACCCTCTCCACTACTGTTCCATCGATGTGGATAGGGGGGTGTTCCCTCTGCTGTTTCCTGAAGTCCACAATCATCTCCTTAGTTTTGTTGACGTTGAGTGTGAGGTTATTTTCCTGAAACCACACTCCGAGGGCCCTCACCTCCTCCCTGTAGGCCGTCTCGTCGTTGTTGGTAATCAAGCCTACCACTGTTGTGTCGTCCGCAAACCTGATGATTGAGTTGGAGGCATGCGTGGCCACGCAGTCGTGGGTGAACAGGGAGTACAGGAGAGGGCTCAGAACGCACCCTTGTGGGGCCCCAGTGTTGAGGATCAGCGGGGTGGAGATGTTGTTACCTACTATTGCTCCTGTTCTTGGACTAAGCAAGTCTCTTCTTATTATTGGTGTCCTTTAGTAGTGGTTTCTTTGTATCAATTTGACCATGAAATTTTGATTCATGTAGTCTCCTCTGAAAAGTTGATGTTGAGATGTGTCTGTTACTTGAACTCTGTGAAGAATTTATTTGGCCTGCAATTTCTGAGGCTGGTAACTCTAACTTATCATCTACACCAGAGGTAACTCTGGGTCATCTTTTCCTGTGAAGGTACTCATGAGAGCCACTTTCATCATAGTGCTTGATAGTTTATACGACTGCAGTTTTAAAGTTCTTGAAATTTTCCGTATTGACTGACCTTCATGTCTTAAAGTAATGATGGACTGTCGTTTCTCTTTGCATATTTGAGCTGTTGTCACACCCTGACCATAGTTTGCTTTGTATGTTTCTATGTTTTGTTTGGTCAGGGTGTGATCTGAGTGGGCATTCTATGTTACATGTCTAGTTTGTCTATTTCTATGTTTGGCCTGATATGGTTCTCAATCAGAGGCAGGTGTTAGTCATTGTCTCTGATTGGGAACCATATTTAGGTAGCCTGTTTGGTGTTGGGTTTTGTGGGTGATTGTTCTTGTCTCTGTTTGTTTGCACCAGAGAGGCTGTTTAGGTTTTTTCACGTTTAGTGTTTTTGTATACTGTTCGTGGTTTCATCTTTATTAAAGATGTATACAAGTAACCACGCTGCATTTTGGTCCGCCTCTGCTTCAACTCAAGAAAACCGTTACAGCTGTTCTTGCCATAACATGGACTTTGGTATTTTACCAAATAGGGCTAACTTCTGTATACCACCTTGTCACAACTGACTGACTCAAGCACATTAAAAATGTACTTTTAACAAGGCACACCTGTTAATTGAAATGCATCCCAGGTGACTACCTCATGAAGCTGGTTGAGAGAAAGCCAAGAGTGTGCAATGCTTTCATCAAGGCAAAGGGTGGCTACTTTGAAGAATCTCAAATATAAAATATATTTTGATTTGTTTAACACTTTTTTTGGTTACTACATGATGCCATATGTGTTATTCTGTAGTTTTTATGTCTTCACTATTATTCTATAATGTAGAAAATAAAGAAAAACTTGGATGAGTAGGTGTGTCCAAACCTTTGACTGGGACTGTATATATGGTGTGTAACGCCAGTATGGCCAGTATATGAATAGAAAAGGTATGTACAGCAGTAGGCCTAGTTATATAGGACGAGCCTCGACTAGAATACACTAGAATATATATAGAATACACTATATATATTTGATGCACCTGTACCTGTACTGTTTATCCTGAACATGCAGGGTTTATATCAGGGTTCCCCAACTGGCGGCCAGGGGGACTAGTTTGGCCAATGTGTGGTTTTATTTGAACCCCAAGTTAAAAATAAATATATTTTAAAAAATCGAATATATGTATATTTTTATTTTATTGTTGGACATAAAAGACTGGAAAAACACCAAGAAATCAGCTCCAAGTGATTTTGATTTAAGAAATCTGTTCTCAAGTATTCCCACAATGAATAGAGAGAATAAAAAATCTTATGCAAATGTTAGCAACGTTTGGAATGATTATGTTTTGGTCAAACATATCAGTTTGGGCTTCTTGCGGTAAATTTTCAGTCTAACAATTATTTGTAATTATGTTCAGGCCCACGAGACCACCCGCTCAAGAAAAATTCGACCCGCAGCTGATAGAGTTGATGATCCCTAAGATGAAATGTATAGTAACAGTATCCTCAAAATGTGGCCATGGATGTATTACTCGTTTTAAGGTTGAATGTTACATTAGTTTGTAAGAAAGTTTAATGCTATTTTGCCACGCCTGCCCCAGTACTCTCGCCGTGGTGCTCGAGGGCGGCAGGCTGCCCAGCGCTGCGCACTCCTGCCACCATCATAACGCACACCTGCTTCCCTCGTCACGCGCATCAGCGAATATTTGGACTCACCTGGACTCAATCACCTGTTTTATTACAGGTGATCCCTATATTTGTCAGTTCCGCAGCTCTGTTCCCCGCTGCTGCATTAATTGTCGTATGTCCTTATGTTACCCGGTGCTGACGCTGTGCCTGTCCTGTTCCAAATTAAACGTTGACTCCCCGTACCTGCTTCTCCGGCGTGGGTTCTTACAGAATGCAGCAGCCATCAAATGAAGCATCGGGGAGTGCTGGCTTTTCGGTTGGTGGTGACGTAGGGTCCAGGGGCTGCCGCAGATGGAACCCGTGGTGCCTTAGCTGGATCGCCGGGGTTCCATGCCCTAGCCGGCTCGAGAGGTTTCCTTGCCCTGGTTGGCTCGGCAGGCGTCCATCCCACCTCAGGCCTCAGCCGGATCGTCAGGTTTTTACGCCTCAGATGGCTCACCAGGCTCCCACGTCCCAGCGGGATCGTCAGGCTGTCACGCCTCAACCGGATCGTCAGGCTCCCACGCCCCAGCCGGTTCGCCGGGGTCCTGCCTCCGCCGGGGGAGTGTGTAATGTCACGTCCCCATCTGTCAATACCACTTGGGAAAGGGGGGCACCTAGTCAGTTGTACAACTGAAATATGTCTTCCGCATAAAACTCAAGGGGTGCGGAGGACTGCTTTAATCGACATCCACGTCTTCGGCGACCGGGGAACAGTGGGTTAACTGCCTTGCTCAGGGGCAGAGCAACAGGTTTTACCTTGCGAGCTCGGGGATTCGATCTCACAATCTTTTGGTTACTCGCCCGACGCTCTGACTAGGCTACCTTCATCGTCAGCTTGAGGCACTGGGCAGGCAGGGTAAACTGGTCAGGACAAACTGTTGGAGAAGAATATAATATGACAAAATAGAATAGAATAAAATATCAAAGTTTCTCAAATTTCAAGATTTAATGTCACATGCACAAGTACTGTAAAATGCCTTTCCTGCAAACACAAAACCCAACAATGCAATAATCAACAAAATAAAATCAATAAAATAAGTAAGTCAGCATATTACAGACAGGAAATATTTAAAAAGTCAGTGGTATAGGGTGTCGTTAACATCTATGTTCACTTGAGTAAGACAAAGTGGTGTTGTCCTCGCAATGGAATTTTATTAATAAAACGCCAATGAATGTTTATTCTAATAATTTTAGAGGGTTAAAGTTGAGCTGTTGGGGGGCTCAAGGAGACCCAAATGTTGGTAACCTATAGAAGGAGGAGATGCTGAATTGAAATCTATATATGCACAATACAAAGGTCATAAATCCATAAACACCTGTAGCAATCAACAGGCCGTTAATAATAATATAGCCTGCTTGTTACGGAGAGCAGAAGAAACCGTAAGGACTTTGGCACGTTACGATGATCAATTCTTTCATTCTTTATTGATGAATAACACACGCACACACACACGTGGTCATGGAATCTAGCTTTATTGATGAATAACACACACACATGTGGTCATGGAATCTAGCTTTATTGATGAATAACACGCACACACACACACACATGTGGTCATGGAATCTAGCTTTATTGATGAATAACACACACACACACACACACGTGGTCATGGAATCTAGCTTTATTGATGAATAACACACACACACACACACACGTCGTCATGGAATCTAGCTTTATTGATGAATAACACACACACACACACACACGTCGTCATGGAATCTAGCTTTATTGATGAATAACACACACACACACGTGGTCATGGAATCTAGCTTTGTTGATGAATAACACACACACACACACACACACACACACACACACACACACACACACACACACACACACACACACACACACACACACACACGTGGTCATGGAATCTAGCTTTATTGATGAATAACACACACACACACACACACACACACACACACACACACACACACACACACACACACACACACACACACACACACACACACACACACACACACACACACACACACACAACCACACACACACACCTCAACACTGGGGCCCCACAAGGGTGCGTTCTGAGCCCTCTCCTGTACTCCCTGTTCACCCACTACTGCGTGGCCACGCACGCCTCCAACTCAATCATCAAGTTTGCAGACGACACAACAGTGGTAGGCTTGATTACCAACAACGACGAGACGGCCTACAGGGAGGATGTGAGGGCCCTCGGATTGTGGTGTCAGGAAAATAACCTCACACTCAACGTCAACAAAACTAAGGAGATGATTGTGGACTTCAGGAAACAGCAGACGGAACACCCCCCTATCCACATCGATGGAACAGTAGTGGAGAAAGTAGCAAGTTTTAAGTTCCTCGGCATACACATCACAGACAAACTGAACTGGTCCACTCACACAGACAGCATCGTGAAGAAGGCGCAGCAGCGCCTCTTCAACCTCAGGAGGCTGAAGAAATTCGGCTTGTCACCAAAAGCACTCACAAACTTCTACAGATGCACAATTGAGAGCATCCTGGCGGGCTGTATCACCGCCTGGTACGGCAACTGCTCCGCCCTCAAACGTAAGGCTCTCCAGAGGGTAGTGAGGTCTGCACAACGCATCACCGGGGGCAAACTACCTGCCCTCCAGGACACCTACACCACCCCGATGTTACAGGAAGGCCATAAAGATCATCAAGGACATCAACCACCCGAGCCACTGCCTGTTCACCCCGCTATCATCCAGAAGGCGAGGTCAGTACAGGTGCATCAAAGCTGGGACCGAGAGACTGAAAAACAGCTTCTATCTCAAGGCCATCAGACTGTTAAACAGCCACCACTAACATTGAGTGGCTGCTGCCAACACACTGACACTGACTCAACTCCAGCCACTTTAATAATGGGAATTGATGGGAAATGATGTAAATAAATCACTAGACACTTTAAACAATGCTACCTTATATAATGTTACTTACCCTACATTATTCATCTCATATGCATACGTATATACTGTACTCTATATCATCGACTGCATCCTTATGTAATACATGTATCACTAGCCACTTTAACTATGCCACTTTGTTTACATACTCATCTCATATGTATATACTGTACTCGATACCATGCTGCTCTGTACCATCACTCATTCATATATCCTTATGTACATATTCTTTATCCCCTTACACTGTGTATAAGACAGTAGTTTAGGAATTGTTAGTTAGATTACTTGTTGGTTATTACTGCATTGTTGGAACTAGAAGCATAAGCATTTCGCTACACTCGCATTAACATCTGCTAACCATGTGTATGTGACAAATAAAAAAATTCAATTTGATTTGATTTGACATGTGGTCATGGAATCTAGCTTTATTGATGAATAACACACACACACATGTGGTCATGGAATCTAGCTTTATTGATGCATTCATTAAACAGTATTTGCCATGAATCAGTGATAAGGAAAGTATGTGGAAATAAACATTACAAAAGGCTGCTCTTAACACACACACACATACATATATATATATATATATATATATATATATATATATATATATATATATATATATATATATATATATATATATATATATATATATATATATATATACTGTATACACAACTAAAGTGCACTATGCAACTGGTAGGCCTAACTGCTGTGTATTTTCGCTCCTCAGCTGGAATCTAACCCACATTCAGCCCCCTCACTGAACCACCCACACGAAGACAGAGATAGGCTGCACAGCTCTGAAGGAATTCATTCATATGATGTGTCGGTAACATGAGAGCGATGCCAGAATGAAGCTTCTGATTGCAATTCAACACTTCGGCCACCAGATGGCGCCTATGTCCTTTCTGCTGGATTTGTCCAGTGGTGCTGATTGGATCCATGCTGATCGTGGACCCATCCGTCCATCTCAAGGTTCCATATGCAAATGCTGAAAAAAAAAAGCATTCACAAACGGTTTGACAGAGTATAGTTATTGAGATAAAATATTGATCTGTGTCATTACGGCAATCTACATGTTTTGACCTAATTCATGCATTGCCCTGGAATCTAACCCCCCCCCAAAAAAAAATCTAACATGTTCAAATTTAAATTGTGCAGAAACTATGATGTACTGGCCATCAATCGTAGACTGTCAATCCATAAAAATTCAGAAGGCAGTGACTCAAATATCATTGACCCTAAAGGTTGGTACGTTGATAAAGCTACGGAGGTATTATTTTCGATCCGTGGGAGGAGGGGTTCCTAGAAACCGCCTCCCACTTGAGCGCTGCTCGCTTCTGATCCAAATACACACGACGCCTCCATGTTGGAAAGAGTATAGAGGGGGGATACAATTATTTTTTGAAAATGAAGAGAGTTCAAGAAACGGGATTATCGGAACTGTTTCATTTTTCGTATTGAAACTTGACCGAGGCGAGCGAGTTTTTTTTTTTTTTTTTCAATCGTCGTTTCATCATTGTTTTCAGTCAAAACGTCAATTTTTATTTATTTATTTTTTATTATGTTGAATTGAACACTGATCAGTTTAAGGCTAGCTCTAGTTGCTAAGCCAGACGTTAGCAACGTTTTCTTCTTCTTTTTGAGTTCAACGTTGGGAGTTTGTTTTGCCCATATTGTTCTTAAATGTTGCTTACTAAATTGGAATATTCCCAGCGATTGACAAGTGGTTGTATTTTGTCTTTAAACCACTAGCTAGTTTACATTTTGCCCCCTCCTGTGTCCCGTCTCAGTCCAGCTAGTTTAGGGCCCGGCTGCCATTTCAACACAGCTAGCAAGGCAGCTAACGTTACCCATTGTGGACTAGGACAAGCAAGTAAAATAAACATTATAAAACGAACCAACAAATAAACAACAACAAAGGAATAACCATCCGTCGCAATGGATCACACGTCTATAATAACCCAGGTTTCCAACCCCAAAGAAGAGGAGATTATCTCGTTTAATCAGGAAAAAGGTAAGAGAGAGAGGGGGAAAAAGCCCAGATGGATTTTTACGGTAGCTAGTTGACTAGCACCCACCAGTGGTTTTTGGGGAAAGCGCTCTGGCTGTCAGAAACTGTTGCAATATTGTCAATATTATACAAATGATATGATGTTGGATTGGAGAATAATATCTAACCCGTTTTATAGACGCTAACAACCTTAAAACGAACTCCCTTTTTGATAAAAAAAATTGTATAAAAAATATATATATATAGATTACTGTTTTTCCATGTATAAATACGTTATTCAATGTGTTTCTATGGGCTAATAGCAGAAATGTCAAATGTTACGTTTCATGTTTTTATAAAGGGAACGTTTTTAAATCGAATAGCTTCATGATCCCGTAGGACGGTTTTAGTAACGCACCCCCCCATACGGATTAAAGTGTTTGACCTATATCGGAACGATATAAGAAAGATCATACAACAAAAATGTCGACCCATAGTTACAAAACAAATAAGAACTAAACTACTGCCATATACATACATATACTTTCAGTAAGTATATTCACACCCCTTGACTTTTTCCAAAATTTTGTTGTTACAAAGTGGCATTAAAATGTATTTTAATTGTCATTCTTTGTCAACAGTCTACAGAAAATACTCTAATGTCAAAGTGGGAGAAAAAATGCTAACATTTGTATACATAAAAAAAAACACATCATGATTAGATAACTACTCAACCCCCTGAGTCAATACAAGTTAGAATCACCTTTTGCAGCGATTACAGCTGTGAGTCTATTAAGTCTGTAACAGCTTTCCACACCTGGATTGTGCAACATTTGCCAATTTGTATTATTTTCTAAATCCTTCAAGCTCAGTCAACTTGGTTGTTGATCATCGCTAGACAACAATTTTCAGATCTTGCCAAAGATTTTAAAGCAGATTTTTAAGTCAAAACTCACTCGGCAACATTCACTGGCTTCTTGGTAAGCAGCTCCAGTGTAGATTTTGCCTTGTGTTTTAGGTTATTGTTGTTTTAGGTTATTGTTCCCCTGCTGAAGGGGGAATTCATCTCCCAGTGTCTGGTGGTAAGCAGACTGAACCAGGTTTTCCTCTAGGATTTTGCTTAGCTCCATTAGGTTTCTTTTTTTATCCTGAAAAAGTCCCCAGTCCTTAAAGATTACAAGCATACCCATAACATGATGCAGCCACCAGTATGCTTGGAAATATGGAGAGTGGTACTCAGTAATGTGTTGTACTGGATTTGTCCCAGACATAACACTTTGTATTCAGGACAAAATGCTAATTGCTTTGCCACATTTTTAGTAGTATTACTTTAGGCCGTAGGGCGGCGCACAATTGGCACAGCGTCATCCGGGTTTGGCCGGGGAAGGCCATCATTGTAAATAAGAATGTATTATTAACTGTCTTGCCTAGTTAAATAAAGGTTAAATTTAAAAAAATGTGCCTTGTTGCAAACAGGATGCATGTTTTGGAATATTTTTATTCTGTACAGGCTTTCTTTTCACTCTTGTCATCCTCGGGTTTCTCCTAACACAGCCAACTGTTTTAAAGTCATAATTGGCCTCATGGTGAAATCCCTAAGCGGTCTGCTTCCTCTCTGGTAACTGAATTAGGAAGGACGCCTTTATCTTTGTAGTGAGTGTGTGTATTGATACACCATCCAACGTGTAGTTAATAACTTCACCATGCTCAAAGGGATATTCAATGTCTGCTTTAAAATGATTGTATTTTTTTACCAATAAATGCCATTCTATGCGAGGCATTGGAAAACCTCTCTGGTCTTTGTGGTGGAATCTGTTTGAAATTTACGTTATTGACATTTCTAAACATGTAAAACACAGCGTTGGAATTGTATTTCACCATTTTTGTTGAAGAGAACTGATAACCTGACAGAGAAGGTATTTTGAGAGCTAGGAGATGACTTGCTAGCTAACGTTGCCCACTTATTTGAGCTATCTAGCTAATTAAACAGCTAGTTAGATAACTTATAGGTGGACTTGGAGGTAATGCAGTACTCTAACTAGTTAGCGATCTGTTTTCTAGAGTTTGCAGTGAGCCCCACTCCTTTTTCACACATTCGCGTGCATACACACACACACTAAAAGCATTGTTTTTGATTTTTTTAAAATTCTCTAAGACCTAAACCTCAACTGAAGTTGTACATAAAGTGTGGGACTGTTGAGCAGGTTGAGAAAGGTAAACTCCTAGTTATAGTTTTCACTTATCATGGGCAAGTCCTATTGACAAAGTTGTGAATATGGGGGAGGGGTATGTCTGTTTATAAAAAAAATATATATATGTTTTGCGTTTTTGATACAAATTAATTGTACTAGTTGTTCCGGCTCTGGTCTTGTCCCATCCTGATCACTGTCCGGTAACATGGTCTAGGGCAGCAAAGAAAGGCCTGGCAAAGCTTCAGCTGGCCCAAGACATGCCACCAGGGGTCTCTTCACAGTTACCAAGTCCAAAACGGATTCACATCAACGCACAGTATTATACAGAGCCATGATTGCATTCCGTTTCCAATTCCCCAGCAAACGGCAAAAATACCTTTAAAAAAAACTATAAAAAAAACCCCAGGTTAAACAACATCTCATAGAACGATGAGGACTGTGAGGGGACAGACACACTCCAACATGCACTATTTTTGTTGTTGTAGTATGGTTTCTATATTGTTATATTTTACATTTGTGTGACTGTCCTTGTCTATCAGTGTTTTAATTGTCATGATTTTTGTTGTTGTTGTTGTGGACCCCAGCAAGAGTAGCTGCTGAAAAAGCTAATGGGGATTCAAATAATCAAACAAACAAACAAACAGCTTTAACTGGTATGCCTGTCAGGTTTTTCCTGGAGTTGTGTGCCATTGCAGCATGATTCTTGGCCCGGTCCTGCCACATTCAAGTAACATGCTGTACTCATAACAAGCAATTTCCTCCACTGTTTTCCACTACTGTTTACGTCGTGGGCAGAGTACTAATGTAACTCTGATACAGGTCACCTTAAAGGCTGGTTAATTTCAGAGAACCAGATGGAGCCAAAACATGAATGTCACAGTAGCTACACTATATATCAACCAAAGAGGTTTTGAAAGAGGCTAGGTGTCAATTGACAGGCATACAGAGGGGATCTTTTCCAAATCAGGGCATTTGGCAACTATTGAAACACTGACACAGAAACACACACACACACACACACCGATACAACTGGCTTCGCAATATCACTACTTGCATAAAGAGGTGTCTTGTTTCGTTTCCATCAGAGTTTAATATATAGCTGACCTATATGTCTGCTCTTCAGCTGTTAAACTAAGTCACTCCGTGTTCAGCTGGACCTACAGTTGAAGTTGGAAGTTTACATACACTTAGGTTGGAGTCATTAATACTCGTTTTTCAACCACTCCACAAATTTCTTGTTAACAAACTATAGTTTTGGCAAGTCAGTTAGGACATCTACTTTGTGCATGACAAAAGTCATTTTTCCAACAATTGTTTACAGATTATTTCACTTATAATTCACTGTTTCACAATTCCAGTGGGTCAGAAGTTTACATACACTAAGTTGACTGTGCCTTTAAACAGTTTGGAAAATTCCAGAAAATTATGTCATGGCTTTAGAAGCTTCTGATAGGCTAATTGACATCATTTGAGTCAATTGGAGGTGTATCTGTGGATGTATTTCAAGCCAATCTTCAAACTCACTGCCTCTTTGCTTGACATCATGGGAACATCAAAACAAATCAGCCAAGACCTCAGAAAAGATTGGTAGACCTCCACAAGTCTGGTTCATCCTAGGGAGCAATTTCCAAACACCTGAAGGTACCACGTTCATCTGTACAAACAATAGTACACAAGTAGAACCACCATGGGGCCACGCAGCTGTCATACCACTCAGGGAGGAGACTCTCTCTGTCTCCTAGAGATGAACGTACTTTGATGTGAAAAGTGCAAATCAATCCCAGAACAACAGCAAAGAACCTTGTGAAGATGCTGGAGGAAACGGGAACAAAATTATCTCTATCCACAGTAAAACAAGTCCTATATCGACATAACCTGAAAGGCCGCTCAGCAAGGAAGAAGCCACTGCTCCAAAACCGCCATAAAAAGCCAGACTGCCATTTGCAACTGCACTTGGGGACAAAGATTGCACTTTTTGGAGAAATGTCCTCTGGTCTGATGAAACAAAAATAGAAAAGTTTGGCCATAAAGACCATTGTTATGTTTGGAGGAAAATGGGGGAGGTTTGCAAGCCAAAGAACACCATCCCAACCGTGAAGTACGGGGGGGGGCTTTGCTGCAGGAGGGACTGGTGCACTTCAGAAAATAGATGGCATCATGAGGGAGGAAAATGATGTGGATATATTGAAGCATCATCTCAAGACATCAGTCAGGAAGTTAAAGCTTGGTCGCAAATGGGTCTTCCAAATGGACAATGACCCCAAGCATACTTCAAATGTTGCGGCAAAATGGCTTAAGGACCACAGGGTCAAGGTATTGGAGTGGCCATCACAAAGCCCTGACCTCAACCCTATAGAACATGTGTGGGCAGAACTGAAAAAGCGTGTGGGCAGAACTGAAAAAGCGTGTGCGAGCAAGGAGGCCTACAAACCTGACTCAGTTACACCAACTCTGTCAGGAGGAATGGGCCAACATTCACCCAACTTATTGTAGGTAGCTTGTGGAAGGCTACCCGAAACGTTTGACCCAAGTTAAACAATTTAAAAGCAATGCTACCAAATATTAATTGAGTGTATGCAAACTTCTGACCCACTGGGAATGTGATAAAATAAATAAAAGCTGAAATTAATCATTCTCTCTGCTATTATTCTGATATTTCACATTCTTAAAATAAAGTGGTGATACTAACTGACCTAAGACAGTGCATTTTTACTAGGATTAAATGTCAGGAATTGTGAAAAACTGAGTTTAAATGTAATCTGGCTAAGGTGTATGAACTTCTGACTTCAACTGTATATGTCTGCTCTACAGCTGTTAGACTAAGTCACTCCATGTGTAGCTGGACCCATGTCTGCTGTTAGACTAGGTCACTTCATGTGTAGCTGGACCCATGTCTGCTGTTAGACTAGGTCACTCCATGTGTAGCTGGACCTATATGTCTGCTGTTAGACTAGGTCACTCCATGTGTAGCTGGACCCATGTCTGCTGTTAGACTAGGTCACTCCATGTGTAGCTGGACCTATATGTCTGCTGTTAGACTAGGTCACTCCATGTGTAGCTGGACCTATATGTCTGCTGTTAGACTAGGTCACTCCATGTGTAGCTGGACCCATGTCTGCTGTTAGACTAGGTCACTCCATGTGTAGCTGGACCCATGTCTGCTGTTAGACTAGGTCACTCCATGTGTAGCTGGACCCATGTCTGCTGTTAGACTAGGTCACTTCATGTGTAGCTGGACCTATATGTCTGCTGTTAGACTAGGTCACTCCATGTGTAGCTGGACCCATGTCTGCTGTTAGACTAGGTCACTCCATGTGTAGCTGGACCCATGTCTGCTGTTAGACTAGGTCACTCCATGTGTAGCTGGACCCATGTCTGCTGTTAGACTAGGTCACTCCATGTGTAGCTGGACCTATATGTCTGCTGTTAGACTAAGTCACTCCATGTGTAGCTGGACCCATGTCTGCTGTTAGACTAGGTCACTTCATGTGTAGCTGGACCCATGTCTGCTGTTAGACTAGGTCACTTCATGTGTAGCTGGACCCATGTCTGCTGTTAGACTAGGTCACTTCATGTGTAGCTGGACCCATGTCTGCTCTTCAGCTGTTTAGACTAGGTCACTCCATGACCCTGCTTGAAACTAAGCGAGTTAATGCCAATCATGTGAGTGAATTGCTAAACTGCACTGGATAGCATAAATAAATCAAGTATGTGATTCAGGGTGTTTGGTGTCTGATAACATTTTCAATAGCTATCTCCACACACTAACTTTGCAAGTTGTTAGGTCACTTCATGTCCCTCTTTAAGGTCCATCTCTCTGAATAGCCTGAGGTAATGACAGAAGATTTTATGGTAAGTGTCAATTCCACGGAAACAGTGGAACTTTTTAAAAACCTTAGTTTTTATTAACAATTTCCATACAATTTTACAAAAACACATTTACTTGAACAGTGCAGATGGAAAGTTTGGTAAAAACGGACAGCCCAAACAACACAAACTACCATTCTGTTACCAAACTTTGCATCTGCACTGTAATATTCTCTGTGGAAGTTATTCAGCGTAGTCCTTGTGCATAGTGTTTGTATGGTGTTTATTAACTTTGCAATTATTGTTTTTGGTTTGGCAGCCATTTTTTATGTAAAAAATCACTTGAGACTAAGCATCACTCAGTTAACGTGGAATTGCCCTAAGGCCAATGCTTCAGTGTGTGACTCGGGGTATTGTGTCTCCGATGGCTGTTGAACACATTGTGGTGGCACCCCACTGCTTGTCTGGTGTAGGCCGAGGACTAAATATCCCTAAACAGACCGATAAAGTACTCAACATCGAGCCTAAACCTACTTTGCAGGTTGGCACCAACTGTGAACAAGTCAACCCATTCCGTCTTCATTGCATTCCTTCTGCACACTTACGGCATAAGCCCTCGTGACATCAATCACTCATTGTCAGCATGTTAGTGGATTAAAGCGTCATAAAGTTAAACCTCTTGTGGCATTGTGTTCCCTTCCAGTCCGTTGGCTGCTCCTGTAACATTTACAGTGTGTGGCGACTGGGTTTCCTGGGTCATTCAGACACTATCAGTACCAGTATCTGGCGTGTATCAGTACCAGTCAGATCCCTGAAGCTAGCAGGAAATGCTGATTCTAGCTACCTGGACTGTTGAGGCTATTGAAGTAGATGATGGAGCTTTTATAAGTCAGTATAATACGGACAGACGTTTAATAAAGGAATAGGATGATGACTGTTTTTTGAGAATTACTACAAGGCTGTGGGTGATGGATTGTGGTATTTATCAATTGAGGTTTAGGTGTAGTATTGGGTAGACCAGTACTGCCGCACTCCCTTCTATACAATGTTAAGAGAAATGCTAGGTCTGTGACGATACCAGTATTGCAGTATCACCCCCCCCCCCCCCGGCTAAGATTTTAACAGGAAGCAGACCACTCTGTGATCCTTTAAAAACCTGAGTGCACAAAACATTAGGAACACCTGGTCTTTCCATGAGAAACTAACCAGGTAAATCCTGGTGAAAGCTATCCCTTATTGATGTCACTTGTTAAATCCATTTCAGTCAGGTTAGATGAAGGGAAGGAGGCAGGTTTAATAAGTAATTTTAAGCTTTGAGACAGGCCTACACAATCTATTTGTGAATGGGCAAGACAATATTTAAGTGCTTTTGAATGGGGCATGGTAAAAGGTGCCAGGTGCACTAGTTTGTGTCAAGAACATCAACACTGCTGGGTTTTTCACGCTCAACAGTTTCCTGTGTAACTAACAAGAATGGTCCACTACCCAAAGGTAACACAGCGACCTTGACACAACTGTGGGAAGCATTGGAGTCAACATGGGGCCAGTATCAAATCACATTTTATTTGTCACATGCGCCGAATACAACCTTGCAGTGAAATGCTAACTTAACCAACTATGCAGTTTTCAGAAAAATAAGTGTTAGGTAAAAAAAAAATGGATAAGAAATAAAAATAACAATTAAAGAGCAGCAGTAAAATAACAGTAGCGAGGCTATATACAGGGGGTACCGGTACAGAGTCAATGTGGAGGCTACATACAGGGGGTACCGGTACAGAGTCAATGTGGAGGCTATATACAGGGGGTACCGGTACAGAGTCAATGTGGAGGCTACATACAGGGGGTACCGGTACAGAGTCAATGTGGAGGCTATATACAGGGGGTACCGGTACAGAGTCAATGTGGAGGCTACATACAGGGGGTACCGGTACAGAGTCAATGTGGAGGCTACATACAGGGGTACCGGTACAGAGTCAATGTGGAGGCTATATACAGGGGGTACCGGTACAGAGTCAATGTGGAGGCTATATACAGGGGGTACCGGTACAGAGTCAATGTGGAGGCTATATACAGGGGGTACCGGTACAGAGTCAATGTGGAGGCTATATACAGGGGGTACCGGTACAGAGTCAATGTGGAGGCTATATACAGGGTATTACGGTACAGAGTCAATGTGGAGGCTATATACAGGGGGTACCGGTACAGAGTCAATGTGGAGGCTATATACAGGGGGTACTGGTACAGAGTCAATGTGGAGGCTATATACAGGGGTACCGGTACAGAGTCAATGTGGAGACTATATACAGGGGGTACCGGGACAGAGTCAATGTGGAGGCTATATACAGGGGGTACCGGTACAGAGTCAATGTGGAGGCTATATACAGGGGTACCGGTACAGAGTCAATGTGGAGGCTATATACAGGGGGTACCGGTACAGAGTCAATGTGGAGGCTATATACAGGGGTACCGGTACAGAGTCAATGTGGAGACTATATACAGGGGGTACCGGGACAGAGTCAATGTGGAGGCTATATACAGGGGTACCGGTACAGAGTCAATGTGGAGACTATATACAGGGGGTACCGGTACAGAGTCAATGTGGAGGCTATATACAGGGGTACTGGTACAGAGTCAATGTGGAGGCTATATACAGGGGTACCGGTACAGAGTCAATGTGGAGACTATATACAGGGGGTACCGGGACAGAGTCAATGTGGAGGCTATATACAGGGGGTACCGGTACAGAGTCAATGTGGAGGCTATATACAGGGGTACCGGTACAGAGTCAATGTGGAGGCTATATACAGGGGGTACTGGTACAGAGTCAATGTGGAGGCTATATACAGGGGTACCGGTACAGAGTCAATGTGGAGACTATATACAGGGGGTACCGGGACAGAGTCAATGTGGAGGCTATATACAGGGGTACCGGTACAGAGTCAATGTGGAGACTATATACAGGGGGTACTGGTACAGAGTCAATGTGCGGTGGGACAGGTTAGTCGAGGTAATATGTACATGTAGGTAATATGTACATGTAGGTAGAGTTAAAGTGTTTATAGTTCATAGTTGGAGAGTAGCAGCAGCGTAAAAGAGGCTGTTTTCCTATCGAAGGTGAATCCGCTTTGTGTTTTGTTTCCTTGCCAAGATATTAACGATTATCGCGATGCTGGTATCTCTCTGTCCCGAGGAATCACTGTCTGGGCAGACCCACACATTTTCCAGTTCCCAGCTATTGCTCTTCTGTGCAATAAATTCCAAAAGGAGCCAAACAGGGTCAAGTAGGGTCATGGGGCCAAAGTGTGAAGGTGTGGCAGTGGCCAGTCTGGGAAAGGTCATGCACTTTGACCTGTGTCAACCAATCACTGAAGCCCAATGACAGATGGACCTATAATTTGCGCTATCCACCAGAAAAAGACCCACCAGCAAGGAGTGAGAGGCTGAATCCCAAATGTCATCCTATTCAAATGGACCCCGGTCAAAAGTAGTGCACTATATAGGAAATGTGATGCCATTTGAGATGCTGCCATAGGCCTAATATGAAGGACCTGTGTTGGTTCAACTGAGGTTCTAAAGCCTTTTACTAATGGCCTTAGTCGTTCAGGTTTCATTAGATGAGTGTGGCTTTGTTGTAATCTCATTAGCGATGATTAGCCTAGCGCAGCTCAGACCAATTACTGTCGGCTCCTTCCTTCCTCCTAAGAAAGAATGCATGTTGTTGGTCTGACAGCCAAGTGGAAATTGCTAACATAACTAGGTTAGTTTTGTTCACACACACACAGTTGGCGTAAATCATTACAGCACATAATGGGATATGATGCAGTTCAGTTAGGGCTGGGCGATATGGCCCAAAAAATTTTTTTTTTTTTTTTTTCAAATTTATGTCTGACTCTCAATTTTATTTTTTATAAATGTTTTATCTAAATAAGCTTTGTTGTACATTTTAAAGGTCAAATGTACTGCATTTCAAACAGTCAGCGATAATGAATTCAGGGCTTGTGAAATTATATCTAGGCTAAATATAAGCCTTCTACAACCATGAGACCCACTAATAATTGTATTATTTTATCACAATAGTTTAACCTGCTTTTTTGTTGTTGTTGTTGCAATGATCTGGCTATCAAGTCTATGAAAGTACTCTTGGTTAGAATTTTAACCAGAACCTTGCACATTCACTAATAATGACAAACCTTATTGTAGGTATTCTAGAACATGAACACAGGCCTCATTAACAATCTCTCAAGAACAAGCTCACGTCCAAGTGAGTAGCCAGCTAATCTTTATATTTAAACTTTAGCCAACTTGGATCAATATGCTAGCTAACAAAGTAGAACAGTTGAATAGTTATGAACACACCCTTCTGTCTGTCTGCAACTGTTTGAACAGCATGCTAGCCTGTCCACTTTGTTCAGATGTTCAAATCAAAATGGCCTATCTTTATTTCTCAGAAAGAGAAGAAGTTTCAAATTCCTTATCATTTTGTTTTATGCTTATTGCACATTTATAAAAGACTAGACAGCTCGTGTAACATTCTTTGGTTAAAATGCTGCCGGTGGTACGACAATGCAGCCCGTGACAAACTGAACATAATCCAGAATTCTGTTCATAGACATCCTGTTTTAGGAGTGTCTGCTCTCTGCAATTTGACGAGTTGAGACGGGGTATCTTTAGAAAGGTTAAATTTCAAACAATTTGGTTGCATATGCGCCAAAATATATTTTTTTAAAATTTATTTTGGACCACTGTGCAATTTGTGATTTTTTTTTTTCTCCCCTTCTCCAAATAATAATAATTGTTGTCAAGATAAGGCTTCACGGTACCGTTGTAAAGCAACATCATGGTTGCACTTTTCCCTCAAGGTTACTCTGATGTCCAAAAGATTTCAAATCAACATTTCTTTATGAAACTTAAGTTTCATGTATTTGAAAATATCTACATTCCTCAGTCCAAAGTTGCTTTTTAATTTTGTCATGGAAATACATGTATTTATTATTACCAAGTAATTTATAGTTTCTATGTTTTTAGTTTTCCATGTGGATCAATTAATCGGTGAATTCTGAAAAGCTATCAAAGGATGGGGTTGAGGTTTTTTTAGGGAGTGATATTGGTTCTTGTCTAAACAGTAAAATTTTCTTCCGTATTGTTATAGTTTTCTAAAATATATGAAGTTGTTCATGTTCTGAGCTTTATCCTTTGAAAACAGACACGTAAAAAGATTCTGGGGGATGAGAATGAGCATCTTCAATATTGGCACCCATTGTTCCTCTTTAGTGAATTTTTACTAAAGCCCTGGGTGGAGAAGTTGATGCAATTTCACGCCTGGAAGGTTAAAACCACCTTCAGACTAAGGAAGATGTAAAACTTTCCTTTTAATTCTGAGAGTAATTATTTTTTTTAAAGAATGTCTTCTGACCAATCCTACAGCTTTCTTGAACTCGACAACCCTGAATCAATTATCAGGAGACAAAACATCACAGAAAACAGAGATCACCCAAGAAGAGACATTAGACACTGTTAAAAAACATTTGTGCAGAGAAAAGCACCTGGACTGCTTTCCCATAGAATTCTATTAAACAATTTGTGACAAAGTAGCTCCCCTATTTACACACACAACTCAATTCAGTGGTTCCTAGTTCAATGTATCAAACAGTTATTTCAATTATACTAAAACCCGCAACATCTCCTGATGTTTACAAACCCAGTTGAATAAATTGTGACAATAAAATAATAACAAAACTCATAAGCAATCAAATGGCAAGTCTTACCAGACTTGATACATATAAATTAAACAGGGTTTATTAAAAATAGACGCGAACAAGTTCTGTTTTAATACAATACGCTATAAAACAAGATGTAGATTTATCAATAATGGCTGTTAATGCCGAAAAGGCCTTTGCCTGTCTTGAATTGCATTTTTCTATTCAAAACTTTGGAAGCTTTCCATTTTCCATCTGAAATAATACATTTTAGAAAAAATATTTTATATATGTCCTAAAGCAAAATATATACACACATAATACATTATCTGATGAAATTGCTTTAGAAAGGGGCACAAGGCAGAGATGTCCCCTCTCCCCCCTTCTGTTTGCACTGGCAATTAAACCGCTTGCAGAAATAATTAGACGGGACCCAAACGTAACAGGTATTGGCAAACATGAATATAAACCACACTTATTTGCAGACGATCACCTGATGTACCAATATTGAAAACTCAATACATGCTACAAATGACTCATTTCAATGACAGGTATTCGTATCAACATTTAGGCTTTTATAATATATTCATGTCTTTACAGTGTTACATGTTTGTTTCTAGGGCACAACATGTCCTTCAAAATTAGCAAGAATTCATATAGCCCCAATATAGGCTCTATCCCAATCAATCTAAACAATCTTATTCTCTGGGGTTCCTACATTTTATGTGTTGCTCCTAATTTTTTAGTGATAGCAAATATATATTTTTAAATTCATTTAGAGCCCCCTCTATTACAATCAAATAATATCAGTGTATTTGTGTCCATATGACTGATTTTCTGTTGGATTTAACCTCAAATGTAAATAGCGAGTTGAAACCACTTGTGAGAGTGGAGGAAGTGATCTCTTATCTTTGTTGGTGTGTGTGTGTGTGTGTGTGTAAATGCGATTCAAATTAATTGAATTGGTTAAATATAATCACCCAGCCCTAATTTCAGTACACCCACAACGGGTCATTTGATGCTACTATCCGTTCCGAGTCTGACTGAAGTAAAGAACAAGAAGTGTCTGTATGCCGTAGTTTAGATATGAGTAGGTCGGAGAGCAGGCCCTCTTCTCAGTGCAGAGCCGGCTCAGATGACACTAACTCCCCATGGCACTGACCCAGAGAGGGTGAGCTTGAGAGGCTGGTGGAGAGGGAGGGATGAAGGGAGAGGGAGTTTCTCTCCGTGGTTGTCATATTTGAGGCCAGGCCGCTGAAAGCAGAGCTCAGTGATGCTGCTGCTCACACTGGTTGTGTTTGCGGTTCTGCTTCTTTCACTCCCGTTCTCTCTCTGATCCAACATATCTCTCCTATCCACCCATGCTCGCTCTCGGTTTCTCTCTCTGATCCAACATATCTCTCCTATCCACCCATGCTCGCTCTCGGTTTCTCTCTCTGATCCAACATATCTCTCCTATCCACCCATGCTCGCTCTCGGTTTCTCTCCTATCCACCCATGCTCGCTCTCGGTTTCTCTCTCTGATCCAACATATCTCTCCTATCCACCCATGCTCACTCTCGGTTTCTCTCTCTGATCCAACATATCTCTCCTATCCACCCATGCTCACTCTCGGTTTCTCTCTCTGATCCAACATATCTCTCCTATCCACCCATGCTCGCTCTCGGTTTCTCTCTCTGATCCAACATATCTCTCCTATCCACCCATGCTCGCTCTCGGTTTCTCTCTCTGATCCAACATATCTCTCCTATCCACCCATGCTCACTCTCGGTTTCTCTCTCTGATCCAACATATCTCTCCTATCCACCCATGCTCGCTCTCGGTTTCTCTCTCTGATCCAACATATCTCTCCTATCCACCCATGCTCACTCTCGGTTTCTCTCTCTGATCCAACATATCTCTCCTATCCACCCATGCTCACTCTCGGTTTCTCTCTCTGATCCAACATATCTCTCCTATCCACCCATGCTCGCTCTCGGTTTCTCTCTCTGATCCAACATATCTCTCCTATCCACCCATGCTCGCTCTCGGTTTCTCTCTCTGATCCAACATATCTCTCCTATCCACCCATGCTCGCTCTCGGTTTCTCTCTCTCGCACTGAATGAGTCACACAGAACATGTTCCTCATGGTGCCAACGCCAACATGAACATTGCAACTAGGATTGTATCTGAGCAATAATTACAGACTGCTGTCCGTTTTGTGAAAATCTGGACAGAAGCGTCTGGACACGCCAATGGAACATCTGGCAGAGGCAGGGCATAGAGCAGGGGTGTTAAAAGGATGTCAATTATTATTTAGACACAGTTTCTACATAGTTTACATTTGCTTTGAGTCATTTTATAGTATACCGAGTTCATTTTTCTACCCCTAGAAAATATGTAATATATATTACATGTTTTGAGTCAAACCTTGCCTGCAGGGCCATATGTTTGCCCATCCTGGAGTGAAGGGACTGTTGTTGTCCCCTGTGTTGCGTAGGCTATGTCTGATTTTTAACTTTTGTATCTGAGGTTAAGATTTCACATGCATGAGAAATATATCTCCTCGTGTTGAATTGTACCAATGGGTGCCTCACTATATAAAATGTCATTTTCTTACCTTTTCAAGCAGTTGATTTGACTGTGATGCACATCCCAAGCAGTTTTTTTTTTAGTCTTGGTTAGTAAGCTAACATGAATAAAGTAGATTAAAGTTAATGGCTGAAGAAGCACCAGACCAACTGCCAGGAACAGAATTGGCCACCACCTTTGGCCTCAGTCCACCTCTGCTCTCCCGGCTGCCGTCAAACACAAGTGCCCTTCTGTTCTCTGTCTACTCTACAGCCACTGTTAAAGCTGCTGCTGCTGCTGCCTGCCAGGCTGGCTGGGGTGTCCGTCTAAATATAGGCTAACTATCCTGTTGGTGCTGGGGTATGGTGGCTGGGGTATGGTGCTAGGGGGCTGGGGTATGGTGCTAGGGGGCTGGGGTATGGTGCTAGGGGGCTGGGGTATGGTGCTAGGGGGCTGGGGTATGGTGCTAGGGGGCTGGGGTATGGTGCTAGGGGGCTGGGGTATGGTGCTAGGGGGCTGGGGTATGGGGCTGGGGTATGGTGCTAGGGGGCTGGGGTATGGTGCTAGGGGGCTGGGGTATGGTGCTAAAGGGTTGGGGTATGGTGCTAGGGGGCTGGGGTATGGGGCTGGGGTATGGTGCTAGGGGGCTGGGGTATGGTGCTAGGGGGCTGGGGTATGGTGCTAGGGGGCTGGGGTATGGTGCTAGGGGGCTGGGGTATGGTGCTAGGGGGCTGGGGTATGGTGCTAGGGGGCTGGGGTATGGTGCTAGGGGGCTGGGGTATGGTGCTAGGGGGCTGGGGTATGGTGCTAGGGGGCTGGGGTATGGTGCTAGGGGGCTGGGGTATGGTGCTAAAAGGCTGGGGTATGGTGCTAAAAGGCTGGGGTATGGTGCTAGGGGGCTGGGGTATGGTGCTAAAAGGCTGGGGTATGGTGCTATTAAGAACAAATTCTTATTTACAATGACAGCCTACCCCGGCCAAACGCGGACGACGCTGGGCCAATTGTGTGCCGCGGTATGGGACTCCCAATCACGGCCAGTTGTGATACAGCCTGGAATTGAACCAGGGTTTGTAGTGATGCCTCTAGCACTGAGATGCAGTGCCATTCGGAAGCCCTACAGCTGGGGTATATTTGATTCTTATTATTATATCGTTGCCATTATCCTCACAGTTCTTCCAGGTGATACTGCTGTTGTTGACTATTTTTGGCCAGACTTGACTAGCCCAATAGTCTCAGCATGATGGTATTACACAACACAGATATTAGACAGGGACGCAGTGCAGAGTGACTTCACTCTGTTTTAAAGATCCCAAACAGTTATTCTGATTTCCATGTAAAATAACCTTTTTTGTGACTAAAATATTACCCGTAATATTTTTTTTTTGGGGGGGGTGGATAGAAATGCTACATTTTCGAAAGTACTTTTTCTCTCATGGCTAACTACCAGCAAGTTTGGGAAGATGTAGATCGATGTAGAACCAACGGTCGTTTTGGTCAGACTTTATCGATGTAGAACCAACGGTCGTTTTGATCAAACTTTAGTCATCATACTTTGACCTGGATTCATCCAAATATCATAACATTTCACGAAAAACAGGATTTAGACATTTTGTTACGGTATAGCCTTATTCTAATATATATTGCATTGATGGGGGTGGGGAGGGAACAAATCTACGCATAATAACAAAGTAAAAATACTTTTTCTATTATTTTTTTTGTTCATGTGTAATAAAAAAATACTTAAATCATATTTACATGAATATTCGGACCCTTTACTCAGTACTTTGTTGAAGGACCTTTGGCAGCGATTACAGCCTCGATTCTTCTTGCGTATGACGCTACAAGTTTGGCACTGCTATTTTCAGGTCTCTCCAGCGATGTTAGATCGGGTTCAAGTCCAGGCTCTGGCTGGGCTGCTCAAGTACATTCTGAGACTTGTCCTGAAGCCACTCCTGCGTTGTCTTGGCCGTGTGCTTAGGATCATGGTCCTGTTGGAAGTCTGAGGTCCTGAGCGCTCTGGAGACGGTTTTCATCATGGATCTCTCTGTACACTGCTCCATTCATCTTTCCTTCGATCCTGACTAGTCTCCCAGTCCATGTCATTGAAAAACATCCCCACAGCATGATTCTGCCACCACTATGCTTCACCATAGGGATGGTATTGGCCAGGTGATGAGTCGGTGCCTGGATTCCTCCAGACGTGACGCCATGAAGGCATGATTTGGTGGAGTGCTGCAGAGATGGTTGTCCTTCTGGAAGGTTTTCCCATATCCACAGAGGACTCTTCTTGAACTACACTGTTGGTTAAGGGCTTGTAAGTAAGCATTTCACGGTAGTCTACACTTGTTGTATTTGGAGCATGTTACAATTAAAGTTCGATTTGACCTCTGGAGCTCTGTCAGAGTGACCATCGGGTTCTTGGTCACCTCCCTGCCCAACCTCCCTTCTCCCCTGAATGCTCAGTTTGGCCGGTCGGTCAGCTCTCGGAAGAGTCTAGGTGGTTCCAAATTCCTTCCATTTAAGAATGATGGAGGCCACTGTTTTCTTAGGGACCTTCAATGCTGCAGAAATGTTTTGGTACCCTTCCCCAGATCTGTGCCTCGACACAATCCTGTCTTGGAGCTCTACGGACAATTCCTTCAACCTCATGACTTGGTTTTTGCTGGTTTTTGTATCACATGTTTTAAATAGGCCCTTGTGTTCTTATGTTGATTTGGATACTTCAACAACACTGCATACGTAGCCTACTCCTTACGTTCACTGTCATTTTTGAAAAATCTTTGAATTTAGATTACACACCGGGACTGGTCTGTGTGGACCAGGGGAAGGACATCCCAAATCTTACACAAGCACACAGTTATGATGTGTCAACAACCACAAACCCACCCACGAGTCTGGACTGCGACGCACGTAGTGCACACACACACACAGGGTCTTCTGACAGAGAGGCGGGCTGGTTGGCAAGCTGCTTCGGAGTTGGAATAACACATTCTCCTGAAATGGTTAGACCATGCGAAGCTGTTGTTGCACCCACTCCCTAATGCCTTATTTTTGTGTGTGTGTGTGTGTGTGTGTGAACAGTTTAGTGTTGAATGGAACGAGCTGCTGCCTGCTTTCCAGAGCAACTGGACCACAAGTGATTGTTTATTTGTGCTCTCCGGTGCAGATTGACTAATTATTTCACTGTCAAGGTCCAAGATACGTGGTTATGTTGTTTATATGAAGTCTTTTAGTGAGAGACTGAAACAGTCTATGCTGTTTGAAGTCTATATTTAGTGGTTGAATTCATTCCTGCACATTGGATGTTCCACACACTGTCATACTTCTAGTCTGTCAGAGTAATTGACAGCTTTTGGCCCCAAAAATTATAATGACAAGTCGATTGATAAAATTGACGCTGGCCAAATCGATCGTGAGAAAAAAACAATCCAATTACAAAATATTAGTTGATGGAAATCCATTTGACCATCATGCTTATCGGTCAATAGGTTAATTTGCATAATTTATTGGAATTCAATTGTGTGTATTTTCATTAGTCATGTACACTATATATACAAAGGTATGTGGACACCCCTTCAAGTTAGTGGATTTGGCTATTTCAGCCCCACCCGTTGCAGACCAGTGTATAAAATCAAGCACACAGCCATGCAATCTCCATAGACAAACCTAGGCAGTAGCATGGCCTTAATTTAGAGCGCAGTGACTTTCAACGTGGCACTGTCATAGGACGCCACCTTTCCAACAAGTCAGTTTGTCAAATGTCTGCCCTGCTAAAGCTGCCCTGGTCAACTTTAAGTGCTGTTATTGTGAAGTGGAAATGTCTGAGAACAACAACGGCTTAGCTGCAAAGTGGTAGGCCACACAAGCTCACAGAATGGGACCGCTGAAGCTCGTAGCTTGTCAAACTCCTCTGTCCTCAGTTGCAACACTTACTACCAAGTTCCAACTGCCTCTGGAAGCAACGTTAGCACAAGAACTGTTCATCTGGAGCTTCATGAAATGGGTTTTCATGGCCGAGCAGCCGCACACAAGCCTAAGATCACCATGAGCCAGTGCCAAGCTTCGCCTGGGGTGGTGTAAAGCTTGCTACCTGCCCGAATGCATAGTGTCAACTGTAAAGTTTGGTGGAGGAGGAATAATGGTCTGGGGCTGTTTTTCATAGTTCAGACTGGGCCCCTTAGTTCCAGCGAAGGGTAAGCTTAACGCTACAGCATACAATGACGTTCCAGATGATTCTGTGCTTCCAACTTTCTGGCAACAGTTTTGGGGAAGGCCCTTTCCTTCAGTATGACAATGCACCTGTGCACAAAGCAAGTTCCATACAGAAATGGTTTGTTGAGATCGGTGTGGAGAGAACTTGTTGGATGTTGGAACATTGCTGCGGGGACTTGCTTCCATTCAGCCACAAGCATTAGTGAGGCATCAGGCACTGATGTCGGGCGATTAGACCTGGCTCACAATCTGTACTCTCAATTCATCCCAAAGGTGTTCGATGGGGTTGAGGTCATGGCTCTGTCCAGGCCAGTCAAGAACTAACAGAAAACTGAGTCTGAATGCATCCAGCAGCATAAACCAACTCAGTTTGTATAGGTAGGCAACAGTAATGGACAGTTCCTTTCCTGTCTGTACGTCTGTCCGTCCGTCCCCAGCTGTGGGCTATATTTGGAGCCATGCAGTGGACTGAGCAGAGCCGGAAGTCCTGGTTGATGTTAGTTTTTGTGTGATGTCATTGCGATGATTCATACATAGGAAGCACAGAACTGCCTAATTTTAGTATGTGGGTCGTTCCATGTCATTTCAGCAAGCCATGTAAGCGCAGTGGATGTTTATATGAGGCGAGGTGGATGTTTATATGAGGCGAGGGGGATGTTTATATGAGGCGAGGTGGACGTCTTATATGAAGCGAGGTGGATGTCTTATATGAAGCGAGGTGGATGTTTATATGAAGCGAGGTGGATGTTTTATATGAGGCGAGGGGGACGTTTTATATGAGGCGAGGGGGACGTTTTATATGAGGCGAGGGGGACGTTTTATATGAGGCGAGGGGGACGTTTTATATGAGGCGAGGGGGACGTTTTATATGAGGCGAGGTGGACGTTTTATATGAGGCGAGGGGGACGTTTTATATGAGGCGAGGGGGACGTTTTATATGAAGCGAGGTGGACGTTTTATATGAGGCGAGGTGGACGTTTTATATGAGGCGAGGGGGACGTTTTATATGAAGCGAGGTGGACGTTTTATATGAGGCGAGGTGGATGTTTTATATGAGGCGAGGGGGATGTTTATATGAGGCGAGGTGGATGTTTATATGAGGCGAGGGGGACGTTTTATATGAGGCGAGGGGGATGTTTATATGAGGCGAGGGGGATGTTTTATATGAGGCGAGGGGGATGTTTATATGAGGCGAGGTGGACGTTTATATGAGGAGGTGGACGTTTATATGAGGAGGTGGACGTTTATATGAGGAGGTGGACGTTTATATGAGGAGGTGGACGTTTATATGAGGAGGTGGACGTTTATATGAGGAGGTGGACGTTTATATGAGGAGGTGGACGTTTATATGAGGAGGTGGACGTTTATATGAGGAGGTGGACGTTTATATGAGGAGGTGGACGTTTATATGAGGAGGTGGACGTTTATATGAGGAGGTGGACGTTTATATGAGGAGGTGGACGTTTATATGAGGAGGTGGACGTTTATATGAGGAGGTGGACGTTTATATGAGGAGGTGGACGTTTATATGAGGCGAGGTGGACGTTTATATGAGGCGAGGTGGACGTTTATATGAGGCGAGGTGGACGTTTATATGAGGCGAGGTGGACGTTTATATGAGGCGAGGTGGACGTTTATATGAGGCGAGGTGGACGTTTATATGAGGCGAGGTGGACGTTTATATGAGGCGAGGTGGACGTTTATATGAGGCGAGGTGGACGTTTATATGAGGCGAGGTGGACGTTTTATATGAGGCGAGGTGGACGTTTTATATGAGGCGAGGTGGACGTTTTATATGAGGCGAGGTGGACGTTTTATATGAGGCGAGGGGGACGTTTTATATGAGGCGAGGGGGACGTTTTATATGAGGCGAGGGGGACGTTTTATATGAGGCGAGGGGGACGTTTTATATGAGGCGAGGTGGACGTTTTATATGAGGCGAGGGGGACGTCTTATATGAAGCGAGGTGGATGTTTATATGAGGCGAGGGGGATGTTTTATATGAGGCGAGGTGGATGTTTTATATGAGGCGAGGTGGATGTTTTATATGAGGCGAGGTGGATGTTTTATATGAGGCGAGGTGGACGTTTATATGAGGCGAGGTGGACGTTTATATGAGGCGAGGTGGACGTTTATATGAGGCGAGGTGGACGTTTATATGAGGCGAGGTGGACGTTTATATGAGGCGAGGTGGACGTTTATATGAGGCGAGGTGGACGTTTATATGAGGCGAGGTGGACGTCTTATATGAGGCGAGGTGGACGTCTTATATGAGGCGAGGTGGACGTCTTATATGAGGCGAGGTGGACGTCTTATATGAGGCGAGGTGGACGTCTTATATGAGGCGAGGTGGACGTCTTATATGAGGCGAGGTGGGCGTCTTATATGAGGCGAGGTGGGCGTCTTATATGAGGCGAGGTGGGCGTCTTATATGAGGCGAGGGGGGCGTCTTATATGAGGCGAGGGGGGCGTCTTATATGAGGCGAGGGGGCGTCTTATATGAGGCGAGGGGGCGTCTTATATGAGGCGAGGGGGACGTCTTATATGAGGCGAGGGGGACGTCTTATATGAGGCGAGGGGGACGTCTTATATGAGGCGAGGGGGACGTCTTATATGAGGCGAGGTGGACGTTTTATATGAGTCGAGGGGGATGTTTATATATATATATATATATATAGAAATGGCTCCTTCACGAGTGGTGTTCCAGCTTCCCACTGATGACTCATCGACGAAGGCTAACTGTGTCTCTCGGGCAGTTTCATAGAACCCGTCGGGTGATTGGTTGAGCCGTCTTGAGTACGCGACGTCACTCTGAGCCCTTACCAAAACACCAAAATGTGGCGGACGATTTCGTCTCGCCTCAGATCAGATACCAGTAGTAACCACCAACTGGTATCTGGTATCAAAACACAGGACACATTTTCAGTGTATTGGTATTTAGCTATGTCGTTGTTTTCCAGCTGACGAGCGTTAGGCAGCTGTCTTCAGATCCTAGGCATTTTTTGGTCCTGGATTCAGCTTGTTTATCCTCCTTTCACAAGAGTAACAGTTTGTCCATTGAAAAATATAGCGTTTGTGTGGCTGTTAAATGTTATATGGTGCTTACATTTTAACGTTCTTTCTTCAAATTTGAGAAATCAGCTTTCTGAGGATTGTTTTTTTCAGGTCTATTTTTAAGCAACTAGCTCTGTCTCACTTCACTATTAGACGTTCATCCATGTTTCTCAGACTTCAAATTTACCAAAGTATAGTTCAGGCATTAACTAAGGTTTGGGGTCGGCTTAAAACAAAAATCTTAAACAACCTTCGGAATCGCAAAGAGGATGCTTACGCCCGTCCGCAACGCCCTAGCAACGCCCATCCCCGTCCGCAACGCCCTAGCAACGCCCATCCCCTTCCACAACGCCCTAGCAACGCCCGTCCACAACGCCCTAGTAAACCAAAACCTACTTAGAAGTTAACAGCGCTCACTGTTGCCCCCTAGTGGCCGGTTTCCACATCTCCCAACGTCCTCAGAAAATGGATGGACATAGAATACTGACTTGTATCATGGGTGACTTGGCTGGTTTGAAGTTTTCTATAATTATACGAAATATTGCGTATCTGTGAATATTCCACTCTAAAATCGGTATCGGATACAAAAATCCCATATCGGTCAATCTTGCTCTATAGCCCAGCTCTGTCATCGATGGATGCCTAGGCTAGTTCGTTAATTCTCTCTCGCTGTGTCGGTCTTAGATTGAAGGAGAGATTTAAGTACCCAGCATACTGAAGTGAGAGAAGCAGTCATTAATTTGACTGGAAGCCAGAGGGAGAGCGTGGGAGAGGGAGAGAGGATGATGAAATGAGAGGGAGGGAGAGATGGAGAAGAGTGAGACAGTGTGAGAGAGACAGTCAGAGAATTTGAGACAAACAGGTAGTGTCATACAGACCGGGAGCGTGAGAGAGACATACATACATACATACATACATACATACATACATACATACATACATACATACATACATACATACATACATACATACATACAGGGAGAGACATACATACATACATACATACATACATACATACATACATACATACATACATACATACATACATACATACATACATACATACATACATACATACATACAGGGAGAGACATACATACATACAGGGAGAGACATACATACATACATACATACAGGGAGAGACATACATACAGGGAGAGACATACATACATACAGGGAGAGACATACATACATACATACATACATACATACATACATACATACATACATACATACATACATACATACATACATACATACATACATACATACATACATACAGGGAGAGACATACATACATACATACATACATACATACATACATACATACATACATACATACATACATACATACATACATACATACATACATACATACATACAGGGAGAGACATGCATACAGGGAGAGACATACATACATACATACATACATACATACATACATACATACATACATACATACATACATACATACATACATACATACATACATACATACATACATACATACATACATACATACAGGGAGAGACATACATACATACATACATACATACAGGGAGAGACATACATACATACATACATACATACATACATACAGGGAGAGACATACATACATACATACATACATACATACATACATACATACATACATACATACATACAGGGAGAGACATACATACAGGGAGAGACATACATACATACATACATACATACATACATACATACATACATACATACATACATACAGGGAGAGACATACATACATACAGGGAGAGACATACATACATACAGGGAGAGACATACATACATACATACATACAGGGAGAGACATACATACATACATACATACATACATACATACATACATACATACATACAGGGAGAGACATACATGCATACAGGGAGAGACATACATACATACATACATACAGGGAGAGACAATACAGACATACAGGGAGAGACAATACAGACATACAGGGAGAGACATACAGGGAGAGACATACAGACATACAGGGAGAGACATACAGACATGCAGGGAGAGACATACAGACATACAGGGAGAGACATACAGACATACAGGGAGAGACATACAGACATACAGGGAGAGACATACAGACATACAGGGAGAGACATACAGACATACAGGGAGAGACATACAGACATACAGGGAGAGACATACAGACATACAGGGAGAGACATACAGACATACAGGGAGAGACATACAGACATACAGGGAGAGACATACATACATACATACATACATACATACATACATACATACATACAGGGAGAGACATACATACATACAGGGAGAGACATACATACATACAGGGAGAGACATACATACATACAGGGAGAGACATACATACATACATACATACAGGGAGAGACATACATACATACATACATACATACATACATACATACATACATACATACAGGGAGAGACATACATGCATACAGGGAGAGACATACATACATACATACATACAGGGAGAGACAATACAGACATACAGGGAGAGACAATACAGACATACAGGGAGAGACATACAGGGAGAGACATACAGACATACAGGGAGAGACATACAGACATGCAGGGAGAGACATACAGACATACAGGGAGAGACATACAGACATACAGGGAGAGACATACAGACATACAGGGAGAGACATACAGACATACAGGGAGAGACATACAGACATACAGGGAGAGACATACAGACATACAGGGAGAGACATACAGACATACAGGGAGAGACATACAGACATACAGGGAGAGACATACAGACATACAGGGAGAGACATACAGACATACAGGGAGAGACATACAGACATACAGGGAGAGACATACAGACATACAGGGAGAGACATACAGACATACAGGGAGAGACATGCAGGGAGAGACATACAGGGAGAGACATACAGGGAGAGACATACAGACATACAGGGAGAGACATACATACATACATACATACATACATACATACATACATACATACATACATACATACATACATACATACATACATACATACATACATACAGGGAGAGACATACAGACATACAGGGAGAGACAATACAGACATACAGGGAGAGACATACAGACATACAGACATACAGGGAGAGACAATACAGACATACAGGGAGAGACAATACAGACATACAGGGAGAGACAATACAGACATACAGGGAGAGACATACAGGGAGAGACATACAGACATACAGGGAGAGACATACAGACATACAGGGAGAGACATACAGACATACAGGGAGAGACATACAGGGAGAGACATACAGACATACAGGGAGAGACATACAGACATACAGGGAGAGACATACAGACATACAGGGAGAGACATACAGACATACAGTGAGAGAGAGAGAGACTCCTGCAACGTGGATGTCATCATGGTATCTGTTTGCTCTCTGCCCTTAATAATGTGACTCCATTGGAATAATGCATTTTTCTCTCAGAAGATTACGCCAATCCTTTTAGAGGTGAAGTGATGGTGATTTGACATCCTGTCTGCGTCCCAAATCAAGTTTGTATTAGTTGTGTGTACGGGATACACATGGTATACATCATCCAATGAAATGTTTGCTTCCAGGTTCCTTCTCAACAATGCAACAACACAAGATAAGTATACGAACATAAAGTAAATGGCTCAGTAGAATAGAATAAACATTTCAATATGATACAGGGAGACACAATTTATAGTCTCATTATTTACATGTGTTTTGGTGAAGGGGGGGATTGGGGGCAGTGTATAAACAGAGCAGTATAATAAGAGTATGGTAATAGTGTGTGGGTGTGTGCTAAGTTGTGGAGAATCAGAGCAGGTGGTCAGTTCAGTTCAAGTGTTCAGCAGTCTGATGGCTTGTAGATACCAACAGGCTCAGAGACTGTTTCTATCAGACCTTATGCTCCGATACCGTCTGCCCGACGGTAAGGGAGAGAACAGCTTGTGGCTGGGGTGTGTGGGGTCCTTGATGATGCTGCGGGCCTTCCCTAGGCACCGTTTCAAGTAGATGTCCTGGATGGGTGGGAGCACGGTCCCAGTGATGTACTGGGCTGTCTTCACCACCTGCTGGAGGGCCACGGTCCCAGTGATGTACTGGTGCATTGAATGCTGCACTACGGGCTCTCAGCATTGTGCGGATGTCTCCGTTCGTCCAGGGTTTTTGGTTGAAATATGACCGCATTGTTGTTGTGGGTACAACATCAACACATTCCCTAATGAAGCCTGTGACTGACGATATATATATATATATATATATATATTCTCCTCAGTATTGACCGGTGAATCCTGGGTGAATGACTCATCCAGAATATTCCTATCATTATTCTCAGTCCTGCAGCAGTGAGTCTGTCTGTCTCTGTCCAGCGCCTCACTTTTCACTGTGTTAGTGGCTCCTCATTGAGCTGCTGCTTGTAGGAGGGGAGTAGGAACAGGGAGACGTGATCTGATTGGCTTAAGTGGGGGCGGGCGGGATGGCTTTGTGCGTGTTTGTACACAAACGGTACCCTATTCCCTACATTGTCCCCTACTTTTGACCAGGACCCACACACCTATAGGGCTCTGATCAAAAGTAGGCCACTATATAGGGAATAGTGTGCGGTTTGGGACGTTACCAAGACCTAACTGTGAGTGACACAATACATTTCTATCCTCTGAACATTATGTAACTAACGTTGCACCCTCCTGAACTGGCCCTGGTGTTGCAGCTTGGCCCGCAGAGAGGTGAGGGGGCGTAGGGGTTGAGGGGCGTAGGAGGGGAGTTTGACTGGGAGTGTTGAGGGGCGGTTGACTGGGTGTGTGAGCGTGGGTGCACTGACTGCAGCTCTCGCTCCAGTGGAAGGGAGGGGGGAGTGGAGGAGAGCAGGGAGGGGGGAGTGGATTGGAGGAGAGAGAGAGAGAGAGAGAGAGAGGGGGAGGGAGGGAGAGGAATGCTGCCTTGTATAGGCTGGTTCTACCGGGTCAGACTGACTGACTTACGGGGCTGTGGAGAGAGCGGGGGGTAGAGACAGGGGAAGAGATATGGGGGGGAGAGGGAGAGAGACATATGGGGGGGCAGGGAAGCGGGAAGAGACCGAACAAGCGGGAGAGAGCGTCTACAGCTAGTCTACAGCTAGGCTATGTGTGGCTGATGTCACTGGTTATTTTCTGATCAGTGGTTTAGTCTGTCAGACCAGGGTCAACAACAGCTACTACACTACTCTGCTACCTTCATCACACGGGTTGTGTGTTACCTTCATAAAACGGGTTGCGTGTTACCTTCATCACACGGGTTTATGTGTTACCTTCATCACACGGGTTTATGTGTTACCTTCATCACACGGGTTTATGTGTTACCTTCACCACACGGGTTTATGTGTTACCTTCATCACACGGGTTTATGTGTTACCTTCATCACACGGGTTGTGTGTTACCTTCATCACACGGGTTGTTTTCGGTTGCAGGGAAGCAGCTATGTGCATTCCTATATCATTAGTATTTCTCTGCTCTTTTTTCCCCAGAGTGCTATACTTCTGCTCAATAATGAAGTTGAGTTATTCATTGATTTATACTAGAGGTTGACCGATTATGATTTTTCAACGCCAATACCGATTATTGGAGGACCAAAAAAGCCGATACCGATTTTAATCGGTCGATTTAAAAAAATAATAAATATATGTAATATATATATATATATTTAAAACATTTTTTTAAAAATTGTATTTGTAATAATGACAATTACAACAATACTGAATTAACACTTATTTTAACTTAATATAAAACATCAATAAAATCAATTTAGCCTCAAGTAGATAATTAAACGTGTTCAATTTGGTTTAAATAATGCAAAAACCAAAGTGTTGGAGAATAATGTAAAAGTGCAATATGTGCCATGTAAGAAAGCTAACGTTTAAGTTCCTTGCTCAGAACATGAGAACATATGAAAGCTGATGGTTCCTTTTAACATGATTCTTCAATATCCCCAGGTAAGAAGTGTTAGGTTGTAGAGTTATTATAGGAATTATAGGACTATTTCTCTCTACCATTTGTATTTCATTAACCTTTGACTATTGGATGTTCTTACAGGCACTTTAGTATTGCCAGTGTAACAGTATAGCTTCCGTCCCTCTCCTCGCTCCTCCCTGGGCTCGAACCAGCAACACAACGACAACAGCCACCACATCGAAGCAGCGTTACCCATGCAAAGCAAGGGAAACAACCACCCCAAGACTCAGAGCGAGTGAAGTTTGAAATGCTATTAGCGCGCGCTAACTAGCCAGCCATTTCACTTCGGTCACACCAGCCTCATCTCAGGAGTTGATAGGTTTGAAGTCATAAACAACGCAATGCTTGACGCACAACGAAGAGCTGCTGGCAAAATGCACGAAAATGCTATTTGAATGAATGTTTACGCACCTGCTTCTAGTAATATCATCAACCATGTGTAGTTAACTAGTGATTATGATTAATTGTTT